>NC_056565.1:39120409-39234593 GCF_013358625.1 Macadamia integrifolia
CCCCCCCAACAATTCTCTGATGCAATTGGCATGCAGGTTTGCTGTAGGAAACTGCTATAGCTTGCAGAAAGATCAAGGAACTTCTCTGAAAAATTTTCAGCGTGCTGTTAATCTCAACTCAAAATTTGCATATGCCCATACCCTATGTGGCCATGAATAAGGGGTACACCTTCTTCTTTACAGTTTTGTAGATTCAATTAAGAATCTGAATTGGGCTTGGTCCATATAACTGTTTTTGGTGACTACATGTTATTGTCTTTTGTATCTTTTATCTTTATGTCCTTATTGTTGTATTCTGTCCATTAATAGGTATGTAGCCTTGAGGATTTTGAAAATGGAATAAAGCGCTATCAGAGTGCCCTCAGAATAGATGCAAGACACTATAACATGTGGTATGGTCTTGGGATGGTATATCTTCGCCAAGAGAAGTTTGAGTTCACTGAGCATGCTTTAAAGGTTGGTCCTTATGCTCAATTAATTATAACATTCTAACAAAGTTGCATTCTTCTCCTGAAAAATCATAAAAAGTACTTAAACTTTTTCTTAGTGCACTCTTCAGTGGTTGTTCTATTTAGCATTTGTGTTTCTTTTACTTTCTGTTCTTTTTTCTTTTACTTTATGTTCTTTCTCTTTTTGTATCAAGGCTTTTATCCTATTCTAGGCATTCAATGATTCTATGTTAAATGAAAGAAAGCTTTGCTTCAATGGTGCAGTGAGAGGCAGCAGTAACCTCAGTGGGATTCTGAGGGTAATCAAGTGGGAGATTTGATTTTCCATCCTTATCTTATTCCTTTTCCTCTTCCCAGCGATACCAAGTCAAGACAATTATTGTTCTTCAATTATTTCTTAAGTTTCCGGTGGGTTTTCAGTCAATATTATCAATTGAACATATTTCCTGCAATAAAAAATCTCCTAGTCTGGGTTTTGAAGTTTTACACTTATTTGATTGTTGTCCTCAATCCAACCATTAGAACATTGTTGTATTTTAGGGGATTATCTATTCTGACAGTTTGTAAGCCTTGGTCAAAATCTAACCTCCATTAGGAAGGATGAAATGGCTAGTCAGACACTTGCGCTAACAATTTTTTTTCCTTCTCTCTTGTTATTTTGGAGGGAGCCAAGTCTCAACTTGAGACTCTCGAGTTATCAGCCAATAGCACCCAAATCCTTAATTCACAATAAAGTGAAGAACAGTGATAGGCCTGACTTTCATATCACCTCTATTAACCACTTCATGACCTTAGTTAATGTTATTCCCTTTGTTGATGAGTGATGGGTCTGATTTAAGTTGGATTGGATTTTTTTTTCTGAAAGGGCTACAGAGCCAGTCCAAGAGAGGGTAGTGTGAGGTCTACACAATAAGAACAGCTTGTGAGCACCCCACCATTTATATAACTATTAGTATGTAAGTAAAGCAACAATGAATCAATAAAAGATTTGAGAGAAAGTAACCAAAATATTGAAATGGTAAGGAGTCACATTATCCTCTTTTTTAAAGTTTTCATGAATTCTTGATGAAGTTTTCCACCATCACTTGAACTGTAGAAAACACTACTAAAATTTCCACAACTGAGTTATGCTGAGGCAAAAACCCATAATACAATTAGTTCAAGCACCTGGTTTTAAATCAACACTCGAAGTAGAACAAGAAGCAACTAGAGATTCCGTAGTTTTATTTGCTTCTCTGCCCTTACTGCTTTTCTTGTTTAATTTTCCGGGCTCCTCTATGGTTTTAGGATTCAAGAAAACCCAACAGAGTTTGTAAAGTTTAGCTTATTTATCTTGTGAACCTGTGCTACAAATGAAATGTAAGGCACTTTCGTAGAATTTTAACAAGAACTTGACTGGTATTTTTCATTTGTTCAGGTACTTGCATGAAATTTGTCTTCTGCTTACAATAAAGTTATGTTTAATGATGAAGCAAAGTAGGACTTGGGGATTGACCTAGCTGCCTTGACGTGTGAACCTTTATTTTGAAAAACTTATTATGTTAATATGTTATTGTGAGCAAGTAAACCACATATTTCTTGTTAAATTGAGTGCTATCTATAGGGATATGAGATTTTTTTTTGTCTCCATGATGACAATTTGGTTTGTTACATTACTTTGTACCAACTGGACTTTATAGGGAATGGATAGCCATTTATTATATTCTTGTGTATTTTATTGTGAAACTCTATTAATTTTTATTCATATCCAGAATGAGAACAAGGAATGTAAGCATTTGCTTCAACAGGTTACATAATGAGATAAATAAACAATAATATGTAATTAAAAAAAAATAAATTTAGTGGCATTTGCTAATAAATGCCACTAATGGGTCTTTTGTTTTAAAATAAAAAGCACTTCTTTAGTGGTGTTTACTAACACACGCCACTATATGTTCATTTATTTAAAAAAAAAAAAATAATATATATATATATTTCGCGGCGTTTAGTAATAAATGCCACTATATGCACCCGTGTTCGTTGTTGTATACAATATTTTGGCGGCATTTATTTATAAATGCTGCCGAAGTCTTTTAGTAGCATTTATTTATATACGCCGTTGAAGAGATTTTACGGTGGTGTTTACCAAATACGCCGTAGTTCTTTTGCGGCGGTGGATATAGCGGTGTTTTCTACAAATTCCGCCATAGACATATAGCGACATTTTCACACTTTACGGTGGTGTTTACAAATGTTGTCGTAGACCACTTTTCTTGTAGTATAATGAACATAATAGAGTAAGAGCTTGATCTTCAATTTTAACAACAATATTCTTCATATGCATAATTATTCTATTGAATTCATCAATATATTCTTTAATAGACATACCTTCTCTCATCCAAAAAGTGTAGAGCCTATGTTTCAGCTATAACCCGTTAGTGAGAGATTTTATCATGTATAGTTTTTCGAGCTTTAACCATAAATTAGTCGTTGTGTCCTCCTTTATGACTTCACACAACACCTCATCAACAAGACTAAGGTGAATCACATTAAAAGCCTTCTTGTTTTTTTAATTTTCATTTGTTGGAAATTTGTCATTACATTGTTGTTGACTTGTCATTCCCCTCAAGTGCCTTTTGTAGGTCCTGTTGAATCAACAGGGCACACATTTTAATTCGCCTAAGACTGAATCTAAATTTACCATCGAATTTCTCGATCTCGAATTTAGCTGTCACCTCAGAAATTCCACCTAATACATCGATCAACTTTAATACCAATTCTTGCAATCCTGATACCAGTTGTTGTAACAGAAACAATCCAAGATCAATGTTTAGAGTTTCAGGGATCAAGAGAAAATGATAGAAAAAGAAGCAAATAGAAAACACACACACAAAAGATATTAAGTTTTATGTGGTTTGACTTTTGGCTTATTTCCACGGGCGGAGACAATAACACAAATTCACTATGATGTGAACAATATACAAATGGTGACAGCACTCTCTAGATACCAAAACCCAAATACACTCATTGCTCCCTACAAAAAATCTCTATCCTTGAATTCCTACTCACAGGATCAGCCAATACTAGAAACAAGAGACTCTACAAATGAGTACAAGAGGCTATCCTTCCTCCTCCTGTTCTCTTGAACCCATTGTGTTCGTATACCTCAAAGAGCACCAGCTCCCTCTATTTATAGAAAAATGTAGTGGACGAATTTCACATTTAGTATTGTTTTTGACTTTTCGTCCATGTAGTAGGTGCATCCAATTTTCTTGAATCTCATAATCCACTGACATACTTGTTGTTATCTCCTTTTCCTAACTCTTTCTTTATTAATTGCATTCATATGAAATTGTTATACAAGGATATTTGTCTTCTTTTCAATTAAGATGATGAACACATTTTCTTCATCAAGACAACTTTAAAGAGAGGACCACAATTTTGACTTATGGGTTGCTCACCCATATGGCGGGGCTCATATCAACAATCTTCACTTCATTGTACATAAGTATTCTCTACATTAGCCCCTGACAAATCTCTCAAGTGCTATGGACGATAGCACAAGGAGCTTCTCTTCTTGAATTAGTCCACCAAACAGTCTTAAATGATGACGTGTTGCATCATTTGAGAAATTCTACTTGAAAAATTTAGATGCCATCTCAGAAAATCCACCTGAAACACTAATCAACTCTGATACCAATTGTTGCAGTTATATACTTGTTGTAATGGAAATGCCCAGTTATTGCACCAACTACACCGACTGAAAAGGCTCCCAAGTGCTATGAACGCAAACACAAGGAGCCGATCTCTTGCTTCTTTCATGTTGATTTCCTTGGGTACTCTTGACTCTAATGACCTTAAATATTTTGCTCAAGGTGGAATCATAAAAGTTTTGAAATGTGCTTTTGTTGTGATGCAAGGAAAGAGGAAGAATGACTTTTATTTGTTGTAGGGTAGTATTGTGACAAGATGTTTTGATGTTGATGAGCTTTCAACATGTCAAGAGACAATCGTAGATTTTGAGATTGCTTGGTGGACATTTCAAGAGGAGAAGCTCCTTATGCTAGTGTTCATAGCACTTGAGACCCCGTTGAGAGCTAGTGTGAAGAAGACTTATGGTTGTGTTCTGAAATTTACCTACATGATAGTGAAGTGGATATTGTTGATATGGACCCCACTATATGGGTGGACAACCCAAAAATCAACATTGTGATGCTCTCTTTAGAGTTGTCTTGGTGAATAAAATGTCTTTTATCTCCTTAATTGAGAAGAAGAAGAATACCCTTATGTAACAATTGCATTAATAAAGAAGAAGAGTTGGGACCGAAACTGTAATACCCCGCTTCTTAAACCCGGTATGATTTCGCGGTTGAACCGGTTTAACAATACAGGAACCGAGCCAGAGGAAATTAGAGCGGATTCCTTATGGGCCATGATGGCACGGGTGACCTTAAACACCGGCTGGCCCGACAAGTCCGAGCCAGTGCCAGAAGAGACGAGAGTGCCCAAGCCGTGTACATGCACCTACCATAAGGCCATGTACGGATAAAACAGGTATTGTAGCCATATTTTAAGGTATATACGTATGCTACATCATATGCCGGGGGTGGGGTTCGCACCGAGGCCCGAACCCGGTCAAAATCCCAAGTTTGGCCCTCAGGTGGGTAGGACAGGTGGGTACACCCACCCACCTGAGTGACCCATCCATGTGCACTATTCACTTAATTAGGAATTATATATATAGTTTTATGTTTTCTTTTCTTTCCATTTATGTCACCCGTACGTTGGTGAGAATAGTAAAGAGGAGAAAGAAAAGAAAAGGGCAGAAGAAGGGAAGAGAAGGAAGAGGAAGAAAAGAGGGATTTCAGCGGTGCCGAAGCTTGATCTTCCCATTCCGGCGCCGGGAGAGTGATCTTCAACTCTAGATCTACAGTTAGAGGTAAGCAAAGTTGGGTTTTGTGAACATTCACCATACCCAAGCTTTAAACCCTTGATTCGAGTATGGTTTCTTGAGATCTTGTAAATCCCTTTTGAAATGATGAATCTAAGGTTTAATAGATGATTTATGTGTTGATCTTGAAGGATTTGAAGAGATATTGACAAGGTGGAAGAAGCATTGTGGGTTTGAAGTGATTTGGAGGGTTTGAAGTCGTTCTTGAGGTAAGATGGTTTCCCATCACTTGAATCTAACCTAGATCTAGGTTAGAACCATCCTATAGGACCTTGAAGGTGTGGAGAATGGGTTGAGAAAAGCCCCATTTGAATCCCCAAAGAATGGAGAAAGTTGAGAAGAAACAGGGTGTTTCCCGCCAAGACCGGTGGGTACAACCGGTGGGCCCCTACTCGCCTGTGGCCCAATCGGCTGGCCCAACCGGTGGGCCCAACCGGCGGGCCCCTACCCGTCGGTCCTAGTAGGGGCCCCTGGCCCAACCGGCGGGTACAACCGGTGGGCCATACCGGCGGGCCCCTACCCGTCGGTCCCAATCGGTGGGTAGGACCGGTGGGCCAGACTACCCACCTGTCTGACCCACCCGTGTGGCCGCGAAGGTGATCCTTATGTCCGATTGAACCCAAATCGAACGTGTGACCTTCTTTTAACGTTCTAAACATGATTTTATCATCAGATCGCATTAATTTTGATCCTAAAATGGTGAAGTACTAACCTCGCTCAATTATGTTAGGTTCACCAAATCCTACCCGATTCGCACCGGATCTCACCCGTACCGAACGGGAATCCTCGTACGCTACAAGTAAGTGGGGAGAGGACGTTTGGCCTTGTTCCAAGGCATTATTTGGCATTCATTTAATTATATCTAGTCTAGTCATGCCATCATGAATATGCTATGTAGACTATTCATTCCACACATTAATGTGCATATGTGCTATGTTTACTTTCCAATTGCCAATTGAATGAGATGCTTATATGTTGAATGTGGACATCATTGTGCATGTTGCATTGATAGACTAGATGCCATAGTCGGCTTGGAGACGAGTGCATTGGTGGCCCGTGGAATGGGACACGGAGGCACTATGCAATCGTACTATTGTCATATAGGAGCATGTGGTACTAGGATTCTCACCATCCCGTGCTACGACCCTTCCCAACAGGAGTTAAGGTGTTGGGTTATCATTTGGGGGGAAGTAGTGGTCGCAGTCGTCGGGTCACTGTGGCGGTTAGACATAACGCCCGACGAGTCATGTAGGACAGTCGGCAACCCCGGTGGTACATTCAAGAGGGCCAATCGTACTGCTTTTAAATTGCTGGAGTCAGCACCTTTATTTTCAGTCATTTACATTTCTGTTGAGAGCCGGTGGACGGCATTGTCTTTACTTTTTCCGAGTACTCACGGTGGGCCTTCTCCGACAGCCCTATGGGCGTATTGCGGGAGGGAGTTCGCGGCTTGTACCCGGAGTATACGCGCACTGTGGTTGTAGTAGCACTAAAACCAAGGACTTAGTAATGTTGCTTAGGTGGATGTGATTTAAAATGTATAGCATGGCATGTAGTGCATATGATGTGTTGTGATGTATGGACTGTTGTGTGTGGTCCATCTTTCTACTTACTGAGCTAGTGAGCTCATCCCACGTGTATACCCCTTTTTAGATGATTTTGCAGGTCATACATCTGAGGAGCATGGGGTGGGTCCCACAGTCGAGTTTCCTGAAGAGGACTGGTGGACCCCTGAGGAGTTAGAGCACGGCGCCGACTGCTCGTATGAGAGTTGTGCTGCGGGACAGCAGTTCTGAGGCCGTGCTGAGCTCCACTTCTGAGGCCGAGCTGAGCTCTTCTATATGATGCCGAGCTAGGCACGACCCTTGATGCCGAGCTGAGCTCCAGCCTTGATACCGAGCCGAGCTGTGTACTCTGATGGTTTTGATGATTTCCTGTATATACTTGATATTTGAATTTTATTCTTTTTGTGTATATATCATGCCTTCGGGCCCAAATGTATATAATTATTGTATCACCATTCGGGTATCAAGTATATGGGATTTATTCACAAGTAAAACTTAGTCTTCCGCTGATCTGATGAACTTATGTTAGAGTGCGTATGCTGTGGTGGAATACAGTATCTGATGATCCTGGCAGGTTTGGGTTAACCGGTGTTAACTCGGTCACCGCTCCGGTTCAGTGTGAACGGGGTGTGACACTTACTATCCGGCATATGCATCCAATTACCCGTCGATGAATAATACGACAAGGGTAGTGGAATCCTTCAAGAGGAACTTGCCACCTGTATTCTCTAAGGTGGGGAGTGATTCTCTAGAGCCGGATCAGTGGATCCAAGAGCTGGAAAAGATATTTGAGGTAATTGAGTGCACTGAGGCACAGAAGCTTATTTGTACGGGGGATGCAGCTCAAGAATGAAGCCAACTCTTGGTGGCAAGCCTCTAAGCCTATATTGTTGGCCGCACATCCGGAACCCATATGGGAGCAGTTTAAAGAGTTGTTTTTGGCCAACCATTACCCTCGTAGCTTTAGAGACCGTAAAGAGACGGAATTCATGGCCTTAACTCAAGGGAATAAGACTATCTTTGAGTATCAGCAGCAGTTTGAAAGCTTGTTCCATTTTGCCCCTAGGCATATGAGGTAAGCTGAAGAAAAGGCTGCAAGATTTCTGAAGGGATTAAAGGCATCTATTGGGTCAGTGCTCAAGGTCTTAGATTTGACAGATTATGGCCAGATTGTGCAAAAGGCTAAAACTATAGAAGATAAGTAGAAGGGAGAACAGTCCCTCACACCTGGATTGTGGAAGAGGACTAATCCATTTCCGGACATGGACAACTCATCCAAGGTATACCGTGGATCGTATAGTTATGGGCCTATATACAAACAACCCTATAGGCCATCTGGCTACCTTCCTCAACCAGCTGGTGGTTCGGGCTCTACATCTTTTCACCCAAACACTAGTACGGTGCCTACAATCCCAAGGCCACCCCGACCTCCATCTACAGCAGGTCAGGTGCAAAGGGGCCCCGCCCCAGTTTCGACGTCACATATCTGTTGCTTTAATTGCCATTCCTATGGGCATTATGCTAAAGACTGTTGGGTCAGACCAGCCTTACCCTCCAGTCAGCCCTCTGCATACAGACCTTCCTTAACTCGGGGGAATCAACCGCAAGGAAGAATGTATGCCTTATCAGCTGAGGAAGCTGAGGCCAGCATGGAAGTGGTAGCAGGTACATTCTAATTTAATATTTTCCTTATGCTAAATGTTGATGACTTGTTGTACTTATATGCATTGTTGCACTAGGTGTTCTACCTATATTGGGTATACTAGCCTATGTCTTGTTTGATTCAGAAGCTACACACTCATTCATATCTAAGAGATTTGTTGAGAAACTTGGTATGCCACCTAGGACACTAGATCATGAGATGATTGTTAGTATGCCTACCGGTAAAGTTACACAGTTGAAGGAGGTGTATGGGCCGTGCCCAGTGGAAATCAGTGGGAAGAAATTGGATGCACAACTCATTAAATTCAACATGCAGAATTTTGACATTATACTGGGCATGGATTGGTTGTCGGCCTATCGAGCTAATGTGATGTGTGCCAAAAAATTAATTAGGGTGACAGATGATGAAGGAAAAGAATTGGTATACCAAGCAGATAAAATGAAACGGGCTAGAAAGGTCCTCGTCTCAGCTCTTCAAGCAGTAAAGCTGTTGGAAAGTGGATGTCAGGGTTACTTAGCATCGGTACTTGATGTTGATGCAAAGGTTACACCTCTAAAAGAGGTAAAGGTTGTTAAAGAATTTTCTGACGTCTTTCCAGATGATCTGATGCATCTACTGCCTGATAGAGAGTTAGAATTTGTCATAGACTTGATTCCTGGAGCAGCTCCAGTGTCTAAAGCCCCATATAGGATGGCACCAGCCGAATTGAAGGAGTTACAGATGCAGTTGCAAGAATTATTGGAGAAGGGGTTTATTCGCCCAAGTGTTTCACCTTGGGGTGCCCCAGTATTGTTTGTTAAGAAGAAGGATGGTAGCTTGCGTATGTGCATCGATTATCGGGAATTGAATAAGCTAACCATTAAGAACCGGTATCCATTGCCACGCATTGATGATTTGTTTGACCAACTACAAGGTGCAAGGGTATTTTCAAAGATAGACCTTAGATCAGGCTATTATCAGCTCAAGACAAAGAGTGGCGACATACCCAAGACAGCGTTCAGGACTCAGTATGGTCACTATGAGTTCCTAGTGTTATCTTTTGGGTTAACCAATGCTCCGACAACATTCATGGATTTAATGAATCGATTATTTCACGATGTCCTTGATAAATGGGTAATTATTTTTATTGATGACATCTTGATCTACTCTAAGACAGAAGAGGAGCACACTCAACACTTGAGGATGGTATTACAGAGGCTGCGAGAACAACAATTGTTTGCCAAATACAGTAAATGTGAGTTTTGGCTTGAGCAAGTTGGATTCCTGGGACACGTAGTGTCTAAGGGCAGAATCGAGGTGGATCCTGATAAGGTGAAAGTAGTAGTAGAGTGGGAAATCCCTAAGAACGTTACTGAAATTAGAAGTTTCTTGGGTTTGGCTGGATACTACCGATGCTTCATTGAGAATTTTGCTCGGATCTCAGCACCAATGACTAAGTTAACCAAAAAGGGTGTGAAATTTGAATGGGTAGAGGAATGTGAGAAGAGTTTTCAGGAATTGAAGAAAATGTTAGTGTCGGCCCCTGTGTTGACCATCCCTGAAGGCACAGGTGGAATGACAGTCTACACTGATGCTTCTAAGGTTGGGTTGGGTTGGGTTGTGTTCTCATGCAACGCGGTAAGGTGATAGTGTACGCATCCCGACAACTAAAGGAATATGAGAAGAACTACCCCACTCATGACTTAGAACTAGCCACAGTCATTTTTTCCCTAAAGATTTGGCGACATTATTTGTATGGGGAGAAGTGCGAGATATACAGTGATCATAAGAGCCTTAAGTACTTTTTCACCCAAAGAGATTTGAACATGAGGCAGAGGAGATGGCTCGAGCTCATGAAGGACTATGACTGTGACATTCAGTATCATCCTGACAAGGCTAATGTAGTGGCAGATGCGTTGAGTCGGAAGGCACAGACTGTGTCACTCTCATACTTAGGAGTCAGCCCACCACTCATACAAGAGGCGATGCTAATGGATGAAACCCTCTTATATGAAGAAGCAACCTTAGAGCTTGAACATCAACTAGAAAACCTTAAATGGTTGACTGTATCCTTGGCAGCTCTACAGGTGCATCCGTCTATTAGGCAAGAGGTGTTAATGAAACAACCTTTGGATCCTGAATTGCAGCGGATCAAAGTTAAGATTCAAGATCAAACAATGAACGACCAGTCAGAATGAAATCCAAGCCAAGTACCCTCATCTTGGGAGAAAGAGGATGAAATCCAATCCAAGTTCCCTCATCTTTTCAAACAACCAGATATGCCAATTTCGAGGATGAATTTTTCAAAAAGATGGGGGTAAATGTGATACCCTACTTTTTAAATCTGGTCTAATTACACGATTGACCCGGTTTAACCATGCAGGACCCGAGCCAGAGAGGGTTAAGGTGGGTTTTTTATGGACCATGATGGCAAGGGTGACTTTGAACACAAGTTGGCCAGACAAGTCCAAGTCAGTGCCAGAGGAGACGGGTGTACCCAAGCCGTGCACATGCACGTATCATAAGGTCATGTACGGGTAAGGCTGATATATAACCGTATCCTAAAGTGCATATGTACAATATACCTTGTGCCGAGAGTGAGATACATGTCGAGAGTCGAATTCCATCAAAATCCCACTTGTTGGCCAATTTTCGACCCTCAAGTGGGTGGTCTCAAGCGAGCGCATCCGCCCACCTGAGTGACCCACCCATGTGGTTACTAGATATTTTAAAAAGTATAAATAACAATTATTTTGTTTTTTTATTTTCTCAATATTACACTAAAGAGTTTGTGAGAAGAGTAAAGAGGAGAGAGAAACGAAGGAAGAAAAGAGAACGAAGAAGAAGAAGAAAGGGGAAGGAAGAGGAAGAAAAAATGGATTTAAGCAGCGCCAAGGTTAGATTTTCCCATTCCGACGTCGGAAGAGTGATTCCCAACACGAGATCTACGATTGTAGGTGAGCAAAGGCTATACTTCTTAAACTTTCACTAAACCCAAGTAAAACCCTTGATTTGGGTAGAGTTCCTTGAGATATTGTAAATCCCACTTGAGATGATGAATCTAAGATTTAATAGATGGTCTATATGTTGATTTTGAAGGATTTGAAGAAGTGTTTACAAGATTTGAGAAGCATTGGTGATTTTTTGAGCTAAGAAGTGATTTTGGGGTTTTGAAAGAGTTCTTGAGCAAAGAAGGTAAGATGGCTTTTCAATCCTTAAATCTAACTTAGATCTAGGTTAGAATCATCTTATAAGACCTTGAAAGTGTGGAAAATGTGATTAAAAACGCCCCATTTGATTTTCCAAAGGTTGGGAAAAGTTTCAAGGAAGAGGGTAATTTTTCGCCCTCTCAAGTGGGCTGGGACCGGTGGGCCGAACAGCCCGCCTGAGAAGGCAAGCCCTCAGCTAGGACTGGTGGGCCGGGACCGGCAGGCCAAACAGCCCTTCTGAGAAGACCAGCGGGCTGGGACTAACAAGCCGAACAGCCTGCTTGAGAAGACCGGTGGGCCGTGACAGGTGGGCTATCCGACCCACCTGAGAGGCCCCCAACGTGATTTTTGTGTACGAATGGACCCAAACGGACGGATAACCTTCTTTTATGATTTTAAACATGATTTAACCATCAAATCTTGTTAGTTTTGACCCCAAGGTGGTGAAATGCTAACCCCATTCACTTATGATAGGTTCACTAAAATTTACGTATCTCACGCCGGATCTCACCCGTACCGTGCGTGAGTCTTTGTACACAACAAGTAAGTGGGGAGAGGACGTTTGACTTTATTTTAAAGCTTGTTTGGCATCATTTAATTGTATCTAGACTAGCCATGTCATTATGCAAATTATGTGTAGCTTAGTCATCCCCATATGATTATGACATGTGTGTTGTGCTTTATATTCTAAATGCTAAATGATTGATGTGCTTATGTGGTGAATGATGGGATCAGTGTGCATGATGCATTATTAGACTAGATGCCATAGTCGGCTTGGAAACGAGTACATTGGTGGCCCGTGGAATGGGACGCGTTGGCACTATGCAATCATATTATGTCATATAGGAGCATGCGGTTTAGGATTATCATCTTCCCGTGTTACGACCCTTCCCAACAGGGGTTGAGGTGTTGGGTTATCACTTGGGGGGAAGCAGTGGTCGCGGTTGTCGGGTCACTGTGGCGGTTAGACATACACCCGACTGGTCATTAGAACAGTCGGTAACCTCAGTGGTATATTCAAGAGGGTCAATCGTACTGATTTTAAATTACTGAAGTCAGCACCTTTACTTTCTGTCATTTACTTTTATATTGAGAGCCGGTGGTCGGCATGCTTTACTTTTCCGAGTACACACGGTGGGCCTTCTCTGACAACCCTATGGGCGTATCGCGGGATGGAGTTCACAGCTCGTACCTGGGGCATATGTGCACTGTGGTTGTAGTAGCACCAAACCAAAGATTTAGTAATGTTGTTTAGGTGGATGAGATTTAAAATGAATTGCATAGCATATAGTGCATATGGATGTGATTGTTGTGTGGATTGTTGTGTGGTCTTTCTTTTCATTTACTGAGCTAGTGAGCTCATCCCATGTGTACACGTCTTTTAGATGATTTTGCAGGTCACCCACCTGAAGATCAAGGGTCGGGCCCCACAATTGAGTTTTCCGATGAGGATTGGTGGGTCCCCGAGGAGTATGAGCACGGCATGGATTACACGTGCGAGGGCTGTACTGCGGGACCGCAGTATTGACGTCGTACAGAGTATTACTTTTTTATTCTTTTGATGACCCCTTTTTGTGTACTTGATACGTGAATTGTTATTCTTTTGTGTAAATATCATGCCTGCGGGCCCATATATATTTATCTATATACTACAATTTGGGTATCAAGTATATTGGGGGTATTTACAGGTAAATTAAGTCTTCCGCTGAACTTTTGAACGTTTATCTTAAATGTGTGTATGTTGTGGTTGGGTACTGTATCAGATGATCCTGGCAGGTTCGGGTTAATCGGAGTTAACCCGGTCACCAATCCAGTTCTGTGTGAACGGGGTGTGACAATCACAGTAATATGATCACCCACCCTTTTAATGAATAGAGTATGATCAATATTACTTTGAGTGAAACTGATTGCTATTATGGCCTTGTGGAACCAACCAAACCATGCCCTAGGAGATTCTTCAATCCATGCCAACTCTTCTCTCAACACAATTTGGCAATGAAGAAAAACATTCTTGACATCCAGTTGCTATAGTTCCCAACCTCAGTTCACTGCATATGAGATGACAACTCGAACTGTATTCATTTTGGCCACAAGAGTAAAAGTCTCCTGGTAGTCAACCCCATAAGTCTGAGTAAATTCTTTCGCCACCAGTCTTACTTTGTACCTATCCATAGTCCCCATTAGCATTATGCTTGACCATGAACACCCATTTGCATCCAACTAGTCACTTTTGCAGGGAAATATCAATCAGATCTCATGTGTTATTCTTGTGAAGGGCTCTCATCTCCTCATTCATTGCCTCCTTCCATCTAGATTTTGCATTTGCCACCTGCCAGGTTTCAGGAATAGAAACAAAGGACAAAGACGACACAAATGCACGATATTATGGAGAAAGGGTATTATAAGACAAATGTTGGAAGTAGGATATTGAGTGAAAGTCCAATTACTTTTTCTATGAGCAATAGGAAAGTCAAGAGACTGATCAAAAGTAAGGGGAAAAGTGATACCTAGAGAAATGACTCAAGATCAGGGAGCAATGGAGTAGCAGTGGTAGTGTGATTGGTACTGTCAATTCTCCTTTTCTTATGAGAGAACACCTATATCATTGTTCTACAAAAAAAAAAAAAAAAAAAAAAAAACCTGTATTATTGGACCGTCCTGTGTTTTCTACCGAATCATCCTACTCCTAAATCGATGGCTCCCCCTGAATAGGAACCTTTGGACCAGCATCCCTCTGAGTTTTCCCTTCATCCATTAGAGGAAATAAAGGGCGGTGGTGGGGTGGAGGTGCAGTGTAGGAATGGTTTAGGGAGATGGGAGGGAGAAGAGAGGGGAATGCCGATTGGGGTTTAGGTTTATGAGCAAACTTGCTCTGATACCATGAACAATTAGGGAAATCTGGACTTATACATTAATGAGCATAGTCCTTTCTTATTTATAATAAAATAAAAACCGAAGGGGGCTTAAGGGTCTGTTTGGATATAATTCCTAAAATCCATTATTACAATAACTCATTATTCAACATGATTCTTTGTCACATGTTCATTGTTGTTACCCTAGGAAATGCATCTGGATGACAGAATGTCTATCAGGTTTTGATGAGAAGATGTATAATGTTCATTCTTACTAATTAAATAATAATCATGATTGTGTGTCTTGAATTCTTGATCTATTTCCCTATATGATTCTATAATACATGTTCATTATTTTTACACTTTAAAATGCATGGATTGTGGAATTCCCTTCCCTTCAAGTTTTGATGAGCTTTTTGAAATTTGGGATGTTAATTGTGCATTATATTAGGTTTTTAGTACTTGGCCTATGCCACTGTGAAGTTGATACAACCTATAAGAGAAATACTCATATTGGTAAGTAGAGTTGGTAGCGAGAAATTCGAGATAAAACATTTGTTCTCCATTTTTCTTGTATCTGTTAGACATTGAATAGTTTGATATAGAATTGGATTACTTTTACAACTATCAAGAATTGTTCCACATTAGTGTTGATATTTTAATTAATATTGTGGACTGTGTAGCACTGAGTTGTAACAACGAAATGGTGAAGCTAACAGTGATAACTCATGTTACCAATGGCCTTCCACTAGCAAAAGGACTTGATGATGGTCGTGATGTAAAATATTTTCATAAGTAAACCTCAAAATATTTTCAATTGTAGGCTTCCTACCATGCTATTCCAATGGCTTTTGTACTTATCTTTGGAGCTTGGCTGTTTAGTCTTTTTGTAGTATTTCCAAATATTTGCTAATTTTAGCTCTAACTATGCCATATTGGTGGTGGTCACTATTAGTGCCAAATGTTATTGAATCTACAATCAAATGGAATGTTTTTGTTTGTTTTCGTATTTTACTCAAGAGCATTTGAATTAATTTTCGATTTTCAATTTTACCTATGTTATTACTTTGAGATCACATGATGAACTAGTCTAAGAAGTAAGAACAATCGAATAGAAGGAATCTGAAATGCTTGAACAATTGAATAGAAGAAACCTGAAATGAAGGAATCTGAAATGCTTGAACAATTGAATAGAAGAAACCTGAAATGCTTTACCTATTCTCAACTGATGAAATGCAAACAAATCAGAATTTCCCAAGGCATATCATTTTATAATTTGTGGGTGAAAGGTTGTCATAGACTCTCTTTATAAAGTGTATGGTTGCATTTGGAATTGATAATTTTCATTTCAATGATACGCTTTAACTTAAGAGAGTTGAATAGTTGGGTAATGCTTTCAATGGATGTTTTAGTGCTTTTTCTTACCTGAGATATAGATTGTAGATGATTGTGGATGCATAGGCATAATTTGGTTTTATATAATATAATGCAATGAGTACAATTTATAATTTCATCAATTGTATCATAGTCTTTAGTTCAAACAAGTAGAACATTTGGGGATTCCAAAGAGATGGTACTTCAAATCCATCAAGACCCATTGGTTTTTTTTTTTTTTTTTTGGAGAAATTTACTATGCCACCCCCTCGAGAATGCTATTATTATAAGAACATCCACTTTGTTTCATCAAATTAGACTCAGACTCTTACTGCCAGTGACTATTGAGTGAGCAATTGAAATGACTCTTATACCCTTTTCATTAAAACACGTCTCAATGCTGGGCAATGGCCATTGACCCCTCCCCCCTTCTTCTTCTTGGAAGAGACCATGAGCTCCATTCTTAAGAGCTTTCTGAAGGGAAGCTTCATCCCCTCCAGAACCGTCAATGAAGACCTCTCGGTATCTCAGAAGAACCCAAATGACCAAGGATTCCGTCGAAGGCTCTCTTTCATATCAATGAGAATCAACCCCATTCCATCTCCTTCAGTTGCGTCATTCAACTTTATTCCCAGATCCAAATCCATGTCGGCGATCGGAGAATCGGCTGGAGGTTCCGTACAGAAATGGTGGGATTGGGGATGGAGTTGGATTTTGTCCAGAAAGCCAGCATTCGCCAGAGACTGGAGATGAACGAGGTGGAAACCACCATGTTGGGTTGCCACAACAGGGGAAGCTGGAGGCATGTGTTCTACAAGGTGAGATCTGAGTTAAGAAAGCTCATGGGTTCCAATAAGGTTGGTTTACCTCAGACCTTCAGGTACGACCTCTACAATTACGCTCAGAATTTTGATGACAGCAAGAGGTCTCGAGACTAATTAAACCCACTGTTAAGCCTCAAATCTCAAGAATCAAATTTCCGCATTAGTTTCTTTTCTTCTACTGCTTATAGTAACATTCTTCCTGGAGGCTTTGCCTCTTCGTGTTGAGAAATTAAGATCAAGATTAATATCAATTTCTTCCTGGGCTTGATTTCCTCTTATGTGTAGCGAATGTTGTGGTTCTTGTATTGAATTTTTACCTTTCTTAAATTGATTTATTTGTTGTGAGTAGTTCTAATTTCTTGCAAGCAAACTTGTTCTACAGAGTCTGTTCTTGACAGAAGGTCTAGGGAAGATACAAAGCACCAACGTAGGAACTTCAGAAAAAACCTCAAACAGAAATCTGAATAACCAAAAAAAGTCGTCTCATGTTTATAGGAGAGAGGTTGTGAATGCTGTGAACTGTTTTAAGTTTCAACCTCTGATATGCTCCGCAAAGCTGGCCGCCATTGCCCTGTGATGCCTTCCTACAAAACGCCGGTCATGTAACAGAATTTTCGGCCATTCCCATACACGGAGGCCGGTATATATAATACAAAATCTCTGGTAATCTGTTTGAAATCACCTCTTAGTATCGCACTCCTATAATGCACATCGGAGTTTGCCGCTTGTCGCCGCTGCGGCTGCCACTGCTCTTCACTGAGTTTGATCGCCGACGCTCTAAAATGGTGAAGGATTTGGGGAGTTATTAGAACGTATATTAGGTAGTTCTTCTTCTAGAAAAGGTATTTTGGTACTTAAAATAATATATATTACTTAACATCAGCATATGAGGTATATTCTTTAACAATGACTGATGGTAGGGGGTCTGAGTCTAATTTTGGTGAAACAGAGGGGGTGTTCTTATAATAGTGGCATTCTCTAGGGGGTGGAGCGGTAAATTTTTTTTTTTTTTTTTAGCATGTAGATAACATTATAAAACTTTTAATAAAAAAACATTCAAATGTGTCAAAACGATCTCCCTTCCCACCTCATGAAAAAGAAGGACAAAAATCTGATACTCCCTTTATGGCATCTAAACTTCAGTAGGATCTTTGTTTTTTGTTTAGATAACCAGCTATAATATATGCAAATGAGGATCAATTCATATACCAAGCATTGCGTAATAAGTTCATCAAATTTGATGAAATTACTCTAATTTATCTAAATTATTGTCATTTAACCTCATTTTCCAAAGGTGTGACCAAGTTGTAAGAATTATAACGCAAGAAACCCTGATTCTTAAACTTGGATCAACAGTATAGGGGTATCTTGGGTATTCTGTAATTAATTATCGGTAATTGTGTTTAGGGTTTAGACTTTAACCCATTTTGTCTAACTTTTAACCCGTACTATCTTGGGCAAACCGCTCAAAAAGGATTCAGTTTCAATTGAGGCCCAACTAGTAAAGTTGAATTTTGATAACCCTATGCGAAGGGAGATTAAAGGGTTGAATTGCTATGAGCGGGGATTTAGTTCACAAAATTGAATTTTTTGTATAGGCTACAATAGGGTCAGGTTGGGGCAGGCTTTTGAAAACTCCAGCCAAAGTCCCCTTAACTAGGTCTAAGCCTGGCTCGACTCAGAAAAGCCAATGAAATCTTTCTTTAAGTAAACCAAGTAATAATTTTTTTTTTAATTTTTTATTATTATTATTTTTTTATGTTTATTTGCAAATTAAGTTTTGGTCTGTAGGTGGACTAGGGGGATTAATGGGGATCAAAATGATGGTGGAACTACTCATGCGAAAACCTCATAATAATGTGCATTAATTATCATGAGAGCATGTTCTCTTCAATATATGAAATACAAGTTGATCAGTAAGTCTTTTTAGTTTTGGTTTTACAGTCAAATGGCAAAGGGTGTTGCAACCCTTCTGAATCCACCAGCTCTAACCCGGCCACGGTTTAGGGGGGTCAATCGGTTGGTTTGGTCTGAGTTGAGTTGCTTTCGGTGTGAGAACGGTGAAATCACATCGAAACCAAACCAACAAAGAAATATCGGTTCTGGTTTGGTTTTGATTTCAGTTTGGTTTGATTTCTTGTATCGGTTTGTAATTGGATTGGTTTTGGTTTTGGTCTGATTTGTGTTCACTTACCATGCAAATTTATACAAAATTACGCAATTTTTTTTTTTTTAATGAGTTTTAGTCTGGTTTCAATTTCTGACTGGTTTGGTTTTGATTTTGATTATTTATTTCGGTCCGATTTTTGTATTGGTTTCGGTTTGGTCTTGGGTTCATCCGATTTTGATTCAGTTCAGTTTGGTTTTAGGGTGATAATATCCCAAACGAAAACCAGTCCAATAAGACTTCGGTTTGTTCTGAACGATTTTTGGTTCGGTCTGATTGGTTTTACAGGTTCAGGCTAAGTTTTGGCATCCCTACCCCTGTTAATAAATAGTCTGTTCTTGGAGTACATGGTAATCAGTTTTGGACTTTGATTACCTGTTTTGACACTCCTTAGCATCGTAATCAGTTTTGGACATCGATTTGCTTAATAGGAGTTCCTTTCTTGCTTCGGAGTCGGGACACAAGCCAAGCTGCCATGCAGGGCAGATAAAGTCGCCAGCTAGAGCCTGTTTGTTTTCCTCCACCTCTGTTGGATTATGGACTGATTTGTTACCACCAGGATCTTGAAGATCAGATGCCTCTACTTAAATATCCCAATTAAGCCAAAGCCTCTTAACCAGACTGAAACCAAACACACTTCTAGCCACATAAAACACAGTTGATCTTAAGGCCAAGAATTAAGTTACATCTATGAATCACAAACTGTGGACCTATGGAGCACCAGCATCTCAACAACCAGTAGCTAGTTTTGCAACTTTATATTTCGGTTTATTGTTGGGTTTTTCTGGACAAGGACGATGGGGACAAAAAGATGGTTAGACCTCAAAAATCCCCACTTAAATGTCAAGTTTCAACCCAAATAGAGTTTCCCAAGTGATAAAATAAAACATTGAAAAATCAGGAGATATAATACTTGTTGAGTACTGGGATACATGCCAATACACAAGAGTATCTGACTGATTGGGATGGAATACTACATGTGCCCAATCCAGACCATTCCTTATATGTCCAATGGTCATCATTGCCAAATAGTCATTCCTCGTGGAAAATAAGCCATGCTCATCTCGAAACTCTTTAGAAGTGGACATTCTGAGATCCTTTTGCCTTCGATTGCACAACTTTGTATATTTTACGTACATTTACTGAAAAATAGGTAATCACCATGCATGTAAACCCAGAAGGCTCTGCACCGTAGCTTTATTTCATTTCAGATGAAAGCCAGATCGAAAAATGAAGCTCCTCCTATAAGGGCTGTGGTCGTGTCTGAACTATAAAAATTTCTGTGCCAACCATACATCCTTCCACATCCTGAGGACAGCCAAACTTCTGCTCAAGGAAGAAACCAACAGCACTTAGGCGCTGACCGAGCTGTTGGCGGAAAATCGGGTCAACTGTCATTGGCTTCTTGCTGTAGTCTACAGTCAAATGGATTACTTCCCCATCAGCAGGGCCTGCACTGTGCACCAACATCTCCTCACTGAAATTAGCAAATGCTATTGTTGTCACTTTGCCATCAAACTTCCCAGAAGATAAACGCCAAGGAGTACCACGAGTGCCTGATGCCAGAGTTTCACCAAGTCCAGGAGCAATCTCAGCCTCAAGCAAGCTGTGATCATGGTCTGTTGGGCTAAGGGTATGAAGGACAAAGGACAACTCTGGTGCCAGCATTTCCTGTACAAGTACAGCCATTACAGCCTCCTTCTGTGGCACACCTGCAGCTCGACGACTTAGAACTGCTCTCCTAGTGTATAGAGAAGCCCATACCCTGCCAACAGCATGCCCAAAGACCTCCGGATTTGAAGGGCTGACATTAGGAATTGAATCATATAGTCCAGCTGCTGACATTCCCACCAAGTCTTCAACATTAGCACTTGAGCGGACGATCAAGCAAGCATTGTCGGGGAAAATTTCAGCTATGCTCATGATGATATTGTTTGAAGGGCGCTGGGCTTTGATCAGTTCTTGCAGTTTAGAGCATGCTTTGTCCAATTCACCACCTTCCATTCTAGCTTCCTCTATCTGTTCTAGAAGTGATTGGAAAGCTTCCATGGATCCGCTTTCTTTTAATGCCAAGTCCATTGCCCCAAAAGGTATAACTGCTCCTGCAGGTACACGGAATGAAGCTGGCACCCCTTGGTCACTGAAAACTGCAAGTGAACAACACTGGAGATATATAACAAGGCAATTGAAAATGGATATTAGAATTCAATAAAGAGCATCCCAGTGCACGAGCCTCCTGCTCCTGCAAGGTATGGGAGGGGAAAATGAACGCAGCTTTAACCCCCTGCTTCACAGGAGAGACTGTTTCCAAGGACATTGGAATTCAATGAAACATGATTATTTGGTGGTTCTAGAAGTAGCCAGAATCACGATAACTAGGAAAATTGCCACTAGATGTCTCGTTACAAAAGAGTTGTGTACCTTGCAGCCTCAAAGTTTGAAAACTAAGAGCAGCTCCTAAATTAAAACATTTGTGCTAGAAAGCTCAAAACATCCTTATTGAAGGAATTTTTGGCAATCTTCACTTTCAAACTGAAAACAACTTAAGAACTGAGAACAATCTGCTTTTTTCTCTTCCAATCACGGAAGCTTAAAATAAGGCAGTTTTGCAAGTCTTTACCAAACTTGAAACTTAAGATTTTTCTAGTGGTAATTTTCTCTGAGTAGCTAGTCTTTTCTTTCAAAACTTAAACTAAAACTTCTTCAAATTTCACTCTATCCATGCATGGACTGTGTGGTGAGACATATGGCTTATGCAAATGAAGTTCGTTTTCCCATTGGATTGTTCGATCCATATTAAATATATCATGCAAATGAAGTTTGTTTCCTCCATTGGATAACCACTGTTTAAACCATAGTAAATACATTATTCTAACAAAATGCGAAAAATGTCATTAAGTTTTGGGGAAATGAACACTCCCTGGTCTCGGCCACCGTGCCCAGACACAGAGGGGCAGCAAAATGACCCCCACCCCTGTGAAACCCAAAAGACCCACCCCCATGTTGATGCCACATGTTCACCCACTAATCGTCCCCTGCGCCATGCGACTAGGGAGCGTTATTTTCCCCTTAAGTTTTTTTGAAGAAAGATTGCACATTTCTTGAGCTAATTAGGGAAGGGAATTTCCATGCATTACTGAACTCACCAACATATCTCTTTCAGAATTCTTCTGGCTGAACTACTTTCTTAAGAAGAAGAAATTGTGAACTACAACAGATATGGGTAATCTACCAGAGAAGCTAATTCACTGATAAGAGTAATTATAAATGGGTAAATGTTTCCCTTTTGACATTTGATCACCAAAAAGGGAATATGCTGTCAGACCATATTACTACACCAGGCTCCCAAAGCAAAAGAAACTAAAACAATAAGGTATATGACATATTATCACCACAGAAGGTGGACAAAAAATAAGAAAGGAATGCTTCAGGAGGAAACGAGGAATAGAATGAGCAGCTGAAATCAATGGTTTGGTCATGTGCAATGATGGACAATGATTGTAGGACCAATGAAGCTTCAATGATAAAAATTAGGCCAAAAAAGATGTGGATCATGTTAAGGGTTGATTTAATGGATTGGCCAAAAAATATTCATGTAATCCCCTGGTAATGTTGAGATAAGATGGTGATTATGACCTTTAAGGAACGAAGCATATAGAATAGAGACAATTATAGTTACCTTTTTCAGACATAGTTGCCAAAGAAGCTAGGGAACCACAAGCGGCAGCCTTTGCACCAGAAGTGCAAGTATCTGAATTTACAAGTGCTATAACTCCTGCAGTAGAGGTATCCTGAAGAAAAATACTTCCATCAGAAATTTTATGATCAGAATCAAATTCAAATTAGAAGTCAAAGGAGATCATATTGGTTACACAACCTAACCATAATCAACATCAATTCAGGAATCAATGGCATATAAATAAGCACAAAAACTAGTACCTGACTTGAGCAAGGTGCTTTAACTGCAGACCATGAGGACTGGGGTCCCGGGGCTTCCACTGTCAATGGAGTCCCATTTCCTGACGTATTTACAGAAGAAACATCTTTGGTATTGTTTAACAATGATGTGGATAAATCAACAAAGGTGGAGGAAGCTTCCAACCTAAATGGCCCGGCAACAACATGAATGACATGAGCAAAAACAACAAAAAAAAATCAGCCTTTTCCCAACTAAATGGGGTCGGCTAACATAAATGACAACAGCATGGATTGAAATCCACAGATATTTAGATCATGATAACAAACATTGGTTTTAGTTGAGACATATTAGAAAAGTAACCTCGCAGATTTTCCATTAAGTTCTCTTATGCTAGCAATTTTATCATCATCTTCACATGTCACAAAAACAACCTTTTCCTGCAATAACCAGGAGACATGATATTACTTCGTAAATTTGATTTCGGCAGAAGCATTTAACAATCTTGTAAGGACACAATAAGTGCTTACCTGCCGGGCCCTAACACCAAGGTGTGATAAGTGAGGCAGCTCCTGTAAAAGTACCACAGCTACTATATTACCGCCAGCAGCTGTTACCTGCAAAATGTATCAAGTACACTGAGAATTTTGTATATTAGAGCTGGCAGAGATTTTGGGAAAAGGTGGGGTAGCAGATGAGCAATATACAAAACCTCCTCATCTCCATCGGCTTTGTCAACCACAAGAATAACAGGTCCTGTGATGGATGATGGCAATGATCCGGGGACTATTCTCGCAACCTGAAGTTACATCAACCATTTTTCTTGCATATATTATAACGATGTATATAACAGTGGAATAAATTAATCAATTAAGTCGATGGAAGCTGTATATTATCATATAACTTTATATAAGACAAGCAGATCGTATCGAATCAGAATGCATCCTCCTATAAGTACAGCTTATAGTTTCTGTTTCTTCTCCTCCCACCTGATGGATTGTTAGTGGAGCCATTGCAAACAGAAGTTGGTAATTGCTGGAAAAGGTAATTCAAGGCTCACACCCATTTGCATATTGGGCAATTTGATAATCGAGCAATTCCTGCTGTCTTCTCATAGTTGTCAAGGCAGCTCGGCGACCCAAGGTAGTGGAGGGGTGCCTAGGCAACAAGGTGTCCAACTCGGTGTCACCTAGGCACTCATGGTGTGCATTATATTTAATATTTATGCCATAAATATAATTAAGTAATGCAATATGATCAATTTAATGTAATGAATCAATGCAACATGATATAAATACACTGGTAATGACCTAATATGGAAAAACTAACAAACAATGAAGGAAGTATAGGATATCAGGATATAATATAAGCATATTCATAAAAAAACAAAGTAATAAACTAAGAGCATAATAGCAAGTAATTAAGAACAGAATTATAGAGCATGTAACTATGTAAGTCTGATTCCATGTGATTCAAAATTCTGTGCACAAACCAATAATAGGTTACAAATTAAAAATAATAATAATAATAATAATAATAATAATAATAAATATGGCATCCAGGCCAGGCCACAAGGCGGGCCAAGTCATCCAATGCAATGCCCACGTTACCAAGGCAGTCACTTATCCTGCATCAAATAAGGCGTGTTGTTGCCTTGGACGCCAAGGCAACTCCTTGACAAGTATGGTTCTTCTATAAAAAAAACCTTCAGCCAAACACTATTTGAATATGAACCTAAAAATTCTTTGTTTTAACATGCTAGGTGCATTGATTGAACGCAAGATATAGCCCCACATAGAGGGGAATTCAAATACAAAGTAGTTGAGTTCAGTTCCACAAACAAGAATTACTAATTAGCCCCTTCATTGGTAGTTACCATGAACATCTTGCTCCAGACTTCAAATCTTTGAACAAGATGGCAGACGACTTGTCTGAGCAATGGGTTGTTAGACCAGGTTTTCTTTTCCAAGGTTTTTTTTAGGGTGCGGGGGGAGTAGTAGTCTTTCATGATTTATATTTTTCTTTCCTTTCTTTCTTTCTTCCATATATAATTGTATTATTCTGAGGACTCCTTAACGACAAGCCTTGTAAACCCATTTTCCATAGAATAGATTTTTCTGATCTTTTTTATCTGCTATTTTGCTCTATTCACCAAAACAAATAAATAATAAACTGTGCTGATATTTTATCAAACTCAAAAAACCATTTAGCTTAAGTTAATATTGCGTATTGAAGGAATATGTTTACAATGGCCTTCCCTTAGAACATGGATTAGAGGTGAACTATAATAATATGGGTGCACTGAGACAGGCTTTCATTGGACAATGATAATAACATCATTTTAAACCCATTCATACAGCCATTGTTTGGACAAGCTTCTGCATGAAAATTCCATCATGTACTGTGCTATGCTGAAATATTAATGACTGTAATCCCAAGTATTTACTTCAAAAATGATCCTCTCTTAAGATTGAGAATGATTACATGAATTTTGCTTGGATATTTTGACTCCAGAATTTTGAAATTACAATTTATGTTTCAAAACATGTGGAGATTTTTTCCCCATCAGTACCAAACTTTGATGTTTATTACTCTGTGCAATTGGAAATACCTGTACAATAGTACCAACTGCAGCTCCTGGAACAAGAACATCCCAACCTTGAGATCCCACGGTACTTCGTACAGCTTTTAAAAGCAGTGTACAAAGTTTCGAGATCTGAAAAATAACACTGTACTTGACATTTGAAAGTAAAATTGTTAGAATACAAGCTCTATTTTGAATAAATATTAATATATAAACAGGATAAACGAAAACAAGAAGATCAATCAACTGTTGTGAGTCACAAAAGGTTGAAGAGTGAGCCAAGTTGAACAAGACGATCCATACCCTGCTCGAATTTCAGCTTCAGTATATGTCCTTACAGTGTTCACTGGAATCCCAAGCCCTTTTCCTAGTATCTGCAAGGTCCAGGAAATCCTGTCAGAATTGTCACTCTGTTCTCAGTATCAGCCAGGCTAGCTGGATATTGAATAACAGTGTTTACAAACAAAAAAAGGACTCAGAAACCCACTATAGTTCATAAGTTTCAGTTATTGGGGCCACTGGATTTAAGCACAAGGCTCAGAAAAACTAATTTGTATAAGAATTCCTAGTGGGGAGCAGCACATGACACTAGAACAACTAGGCTACTAAAAGTAAACAAATAAATGATGCCCAGATATTTTTTATATTGCGGCCTGGACTCTAGCATATGTTACATACAGAATAATCTAATGTTTTGGCACTACAGTTTGGCCAATCAAACTCCAGCAAGAGAGGAAAAGCCAAATACCTGGACTTTCAGAGGGAAATTCTGCAGTAGCACTTCAGAATATTCTTCTGTTAACCTACGTGCTCTATCAAGAGTAGCCTTAAGCCTCAATGCCCAAATGACTTTTCCATCCTCGAGGCCTGGCCAGAGAGAAATAGAACAAGAGAAGGGAAAGCACACTTAGGAAACCATTAGAGTTTTCCAGAAATTAAGCTAGTCAAAAGGTATAAGAACACAAAATAAGAATCTGAGGTACCTTCTCTCTCAGATAGACCTCTCTGTTCCCATGCTAAGAGCTCGCTTTCAATAGCATTACATTCCTTCGGCTTCCAACATGAAAGTCCCAACTGGCGAATACCAACTACAAGGGCGTGAAGTGGATCACTCCAACAGCTTACATTTTTTGACCCTGCACTCTGGGCAAGCCAAGATGATCCTCCCATGGCTTCAAGTGCATTGAGGAATCTAGTAACAGAAAACATGGTCCAAAATGTTTCCCAAGATGTCAGAAATGATGGTCCATCTAAACAAATACATTCTCATGGTTACAAATTTAGTCTTAAAGGCGACAAAATAGAATTTAAATTATCACGCCTAATCCCAGACACTTGGGGTCTGCTACACCAATCCTGTTCTCCATTCCACTCTAGATGACAAATTACAACTATCATCGAAAAATATGCGGAAGAAACGTTATATGATAGACTGCATTTTGATGTACAATTTCTTAATGCAGTTGGTAACCAGGTAAGACTTTACATGTAGTCTTTTCACTATCACTTAAGAGCTACAATGATCACCATTGTCATTGTCGCATAGTATAACTCTCAGAAGTCCCAAAAGAGAAGATACACCGTCCACGTATAGCACTGATGGCATGCTTGAGTACAAGTGGAGCCACGAAGTATCCCTAAATACTTTTACTGTATAAAATTCATGCAAGAAACATATAACATAGTAATATAAGGTTGCAAATGAAAAAAATATTAAAAAATAAGTCGGGAGCAGAGCCTCAAGGTATCCCTAAATACTTTATTGTATAAAATTCATGCAAGAAACATATAACCTAGTTGTATAAGAGTAGAAAATGAGAAAATATCAAAAATTAAGTCAAGAGACTTTATATACCAATTGCTGAAAAAACAATAAAAAAACTGTTCTCACAATATTACCAAAGAAACAAAAGCTAAATTATAGTTGTAACTAACCTCTACAGCATACGAGGCTCAAGAGAAAGAAAAGAAAAGATCAAAATAGAAATAGAAATCCATTAAATTACCTGATGCAGATCATAGTGAAGAGAAAGAAGGTTTGCAATTCTGGTACAAAACCTACAGATCTAGTTTTAAGATCTCCTAGAAGATTTGTTTTGAAGATCATCTAGAAGATTACAAGAAGATTGCATGAAGATCTTCTAGAAGATCACAAGAAGATTACATGGAGAATATTCTGCTGGATATATTCCAACATCCATTTTGACAACCATAGGATCTAATTTAGTAGGTTCTTTTACTATGAATCTAGCTACTAGGTAGCTTAGCAATTAAGTCCTATAGTCATTATTTTTATAAAAAAAATAAACAAATAAAAAATAGAGGTTTAGTCATTATTTTTATAGTTGCTAGTTACTTTCTATTTTGGTTACTCTCCCTTATCTGTGGAAAGTTACTATTATTGTAAGGGGTCCTCCAACCATAATAGAGCTTTCCTATTTTGTTTTCGTTGAGATTATAAATAAAAAATGGGGTAGCCAACAATTTAGATAAGAGAAAAGATGATGGCTTTGTACTATATTTCCTTGTGAGATGTAAGATGCACTTTGAGATGCAGTAGCAAGGTGGGAGGCTGTGCATGGTCAGTGGGAGCTGGTCGAGGCTTAGGTAGGTTCCCAAGTCATATCTTTAGATTGTTTTTCGTCCCTATATCATATATCCTGTTACAATTAGTCTTCCACTTGTTCTTCCCAGGTTCGAGTTTGCATTATCTGGTGCAAAGCTATTGGATGATGGAAAATGAAGATGATGGTTACTGAGTTCTACTTCCGACTGAAGGCTGATCATGCAGATCTGATTCCTCGACTTTTCAAGACTCAAGGATGAGTTTTTCTAAGCTAGGGATAACTGGTGCATATCATAGAGAAAAGAAAGAATGTTTACGATTCTGGTACAAAACCTGCAAATCTGGTTTTAAGATCTCCTAGAATATCTAATTTAAAGATCAGCTATAAGACTACAAGAAGATTGCATAGAGAATATTCAGCTGGATATTCCAGCAGCCTTTTAGGCAACCATGGGTTCTTATTTAGTAGTTTCTTTTATAGTAAATCCTAGCTACCAGGTAGCCTAACAAATAAGTACTTTAGTTACTATTTTACAATTAGTAGTTACTTTTTATTTTGGTGACTCTTTCTTAGATATAAAGAGTTACTAATATTGTAAGGGACCCTCCTACCATAATAGAGATTTCCTATTTTGTTTCATTGAGATTATAAATAAGAGGAGAGGTTTCCTATTTTGTTTTCCTTGTGAGATGCACGATGGGCTGTGAGATGCAGTTGCAAGGTGAGAGGCTTTGCATGGTCGGTGGGATGCTCAAGTCATATCCTTTTTCCACTTCTGCTTTCATATGGAAAAAATAAATAAAGGAAGAAAAATTGTTATTGATTTTTTATTCGTCCCTATATCATCAATCTTGTTGCACTTGATCTTCCACGGGTTCTCCTGATTCGCGATCGAACATGCATTAGTACTTTGTAATCTTTTAAAATTGTAAAACCTGTTACTTATATCAGGGACAAGTGATATACACATAATGCCCAACAGACATTGCTTTTCATTCCATGGACAAGCATCTGGAACTAAGAAGTAGGGGCCAGACCGTTGGTCAACCTATCGCCATCTTCATCAATTGCCACCTTCTGGCTATACTTTGAGAGCAAGGACATGAATTATTGCAACTGATATGTGCAATGCCCGATTATGGGCCTGAATCTAGTTTATTAAACCGACCGACTAAAAATAAAAAACAAAAATGACCATGCCGAGGGGAAAAATCTCCAAACAAAGCAGCTATTTTGCTACAACTGGTTATTCCAAAGATCAAGCAGTTAAGGGGCAACAATGTATATCAACACCCCCTAGCATGTGCAGGCCTGTACACACATGGCCCTGCACATGACGGTGACACACACTAACGCGGAAACACATCACTTGGCACTGAGGGAAGAAAATGTCGGGGAACCCCATTGCACTTCCCAGGGATCAAATACTCAACTTCCCTACTTTGATACAATGTTATAACTTCTTCTCCCAAAAGCTCGAGCTGGTAAATAAGAGAAACAACAATGTATATTGACACACACACACACACATATATATATATATATATAGAAATCTACAGACAGTTGCCTTCCCACCCTGTTACACAGGCAACAAAATTGGAGAATTCCACCCATCTACCATTCTTTTTACATCCATCCACCATTTAACCCATACAAATTGAAGGGAGTAGGATTATTCCATAATGCCTCTACTTTTCTATTCCCTCTCACATAGGAAACTTCATCCATTTTCAACAATGAAGTTCGATACATCGCGTTCATTCTAAATACAGAATTAGCATTGAAACACAAAAACAAAGTGGGGGGGGGGGGATTCTTTCAGTAACTAGTCCAAGCTATGATAAAAAGAAGCTAGACAGCAGCATATAAGATCAATGATTTAATGATTACTGTCTTAAGTTACTCATAAATATTCAATATTGATCCACAAAAGCATTTTCACAAGAAAAGACACACCATATTAGGATGTGCAAATTATTCCAAATTCTAGAAAGAAGGTGATTGAGAAGAATCTAAAGTAGGTCAAAGCTAAAGATACCTGCTTAAAAGAATGAAAGAATAATCCTCAAGGCCAATCTCACATAGACGCCACTGCATAGAATAATTTATTGAGAAACAAACCATGCAGTCTACCTTAGAAACACATTCCACTGTATCCGTTATTGATTAGTACTAGATGTAAGAGAATATGTTATTGAAAGTACTAGATGCAAGAGCATATTACTTTTTGATGTACTGCTATTGCAGTATCAGGAGCATCATCCTGAAGACCTCTTTCAAGACCTTTTGAAAGGACTGCTCTAAGAGCTGCCAAAGATTGCAAGGTTTTCATCAACAGAGCAAGGCCATCATCTTTTGAGAAATTTTTAGATTCTTCCAATTTGTCTAGACTCTGCAGAGGTGAAAATAAGAAATGATATACACTTCATCTTCAACAAGAAAAATGCATGCATAAATAAAGCCTGAAAATCCATTAGCCTATTCAAACTTTTGTCGCAGACAGATTTTTTACTATTTTACAATTAAATTGATGTTAGATGTTATCAAGTACAAAGAACCTACAGAAATCATAGATGTAAAGTAATAATTGAATAGTGGTAAAGTAATGATGGAAGTATATCCTTAAATGAAAACCAAGAAAATAGAAATGTATCACTACCTTTTTGCACTCCAAAAATGAAGTCAGCGCTGATAAGCTCTGCCCATCCATAGATGCCATGATTGACTCAAGTTGTTCAGCAAGGCTGCATAAGTGCAAAACAACAATTAGAAAGTAAGACCAGATTCTATATGTGCTGGTTAAAAGTTTAGCTGACTCGCACTCGAACAGAGTTGACAACGGGTGATAAACAAAGTTATGCAGGGAAAATAAATAGAAGGAACATCATGGCAAACCATCCCAAGACCTCCATAAACAAAAGTTCCTTCGTTTGAAGAGATGGATGATATGGTGATAAGGATCCAAAAGATATAGATGGAACAGAGAACTTGACTTGGTGATATGGATCCCATGGTCTTGTTGGCATCATATATTTTCACATTACTTATGTGAGATTCCTACATGATGTTTCATCAAGCCCCAAAAACTAGGCTTTACCTTGATGCTTTAACTGCAGAGTAAGAAGGTTAACTATGGCAGTACATGATTGGCTTTTACTGTTGAAAATGTCTGCATAACTAATTTTTGAACCTCACAAAAATGGATAGCTTCCCTGCCAATCCCAAACCCAAAAGAAGGAAGGAAGGTTAAGTCAAGTAGGCATCCAGTTCAAAACATTCACAACCTTCAATTTGAATCCTTCTCAAATTCGATCAATGTAATTTCCAAAGGCAGCATAAACTATGACTAAGAGGTAAATAAGGATAATACCCAAATAAATTGTAAAAGAAATTACATAACAAACATGGACTTCTTTAACCAACCATCCCCCTAAAGGAAGCTTTGTTAGTTAACCTAAGAAATTCCAAGGGGATACAAGAGTGCGAAAATTTTACATGCTAATATTCCATCAGTGGCAGATAAGAACCATATTGGACAACTAGTTTCAACTAAATTGTCTCATTAACTCTACATTTAAGCCATGAGAGTAACATCAGGTAAATTACTAATACCAATAAAGGATCCAACATTTCATGTAGCACACCTTCCAGCGTTGAAGAAATCTTTGAGTTCATAATAAAAAATCTTGAATTGTTCCACGAAAGCATCATTATACTCGCCAGGGTTCCTGGTGATTCTTGCAAGCATCACCTCTGTTGCAATCAAATCTTCTGGACCAGCATTACGGTGAAGCTTGTTTTGTATTGTATGCTTGATTTCTTGCTGGAAATTATACAAAAAAGTTAACCTACAGTCCACGGAGACTGCTTACAAAATAATAGACGTCACCTAGTTCATTAGTTATAACCTTAAGATCATGAGGGATGTCATTCCGATGAGCAATATCTCTTATTCGAGTCAGAGGAACAGATGCAGTGAATTCTGACTTGAATGATGGTAAACACGGATGAATCTTGCGAATGACAAGGATTTCCTGCAAATAATTTAATAGAATAGATTGGTTTATAGAAGAGAATTCTGAATGGAACTTAAGCACCAACAACATACAAAATATTAGAAAATCCACATCGAAGCGGTCAACAGTGGAACACCATCAAAAAGAAGGAAAAAAGGAACAAAGGCTCACTGGAAGGCACACCTAATTGTGCCATGCAGCAGCAGATGTGGCTGAAATTTGGTGGACTAGTAGATCTCAAAGTTCCCCGTCGCGTGTCAAGTTTCAACATCGATGGAGTTGGCTAAGTAGCAAAATGATTTAAGAGTCTAGGACTACCAAGAGCATGCATGGACTACTGAGAGTGTGCATAGACATACATAAAAGGTATATCATTAAATTTCGAGTCAATATACAACAGTTGGGATTGCCATGTCATCCTTCACATGCCACAATCAGACATGCCATCCAGCTTACTTGGGTGGGTGATCTGTCTAGTAATCTTCTCTCAAGAAAAAATAAAATGGTTTAGTTTCCTTTCTGCTTTTTGGTCAATTGTCAAGACAAAATTGAATAAGTTTTTAAGTAACTAATTTGCTTCATATAGGGAAAAACATTGGCGATGACAAAAGTGAAGCTCAAGGACAAATATTGCTACATGTAAAATCAAGAAGTGATGATGAACTTCATTTTAAAAATTACAATGACTCACAAAGGCAACGATACCTTGATGAGAAAATGGTCCATTAATTTCAATTTCCAATAGAAAAATGCACATAAATATCATATGATAAGCAAATCTAGAATTTAAAAAACAGTCTTCTCATCCACCACTTAGGATACCCTTTTAGTTCAGGAGAATTAGAAATAGTGTTTTTTGATATCGGCATGAGAATAAAAACAGATACATGGAAAATACTCCTTACTGCCAACAGTCATATCAGAGATTACCATGGTCAAAAGCTATTGATATACATTGTTGTTTCTCTTAACAGCTCGAGCTTTTAGGATAAGTGGTTGTAACATGCTACCAGACCCAAGAGGTCGGGTGTTCAATCCCTATGAAGTGCGAAGGGTTTGTGTCGTGTGTTGTGCCCCTACGCCTTGTACCTTCAATGCCACATGATGGCGCCACCACATGATTGTTTCACGTGAAGAGCCATGCGTTTGTGTGTGGGATGTTGATATACGTTGTTATTTCCCTTAACAGCTTGAGCTTTTAGGAGTGGTTGTAACAAAAGCCATTTCAAAGTAAAAACTATAAAACGAATTACAAAGGGCACCTAGAAATGTCCTTTTCATATCTGCTTTACAGAAAAAGTAATGGCAGTTGATAAAATATATATATATATATATATATTCATGAAAATATTCTAACTTACCTGAGGTGATGCATCTTCCCTGCAAGAAATTCTTTCAAGTTCACGAAATATAAGCCTAGAAATCTCGGCATGCTTGTTTGGCCTATGATGACCTCCACCTTCAAAGCATGGAATTTGTCCTGTGTTTATCCACTGTAGGAAAACCAGGAGTGTGAAACTTAAGGGCCACAAAAAAATTAATATAAACAGCAAGTTAACATGAATGGAAAATCATGACAGGAATAACCTTCAGATATATTGCAGAATATATGAGAGCATCTAAGCGATCCTCATTTTCCAGACTTCCTACGAGAAGCTCACGTACAACGTCTAACTGTAACAACAGAAACATAAGAAGGCTTCATAAGATTTCCTTCATCTCTACCCTAAAAAGAAGAATCCCAACGACAGGAAAAATGATAGATAAGAAAAATTAAATAATAAGCAACACCAATGATGTTTCTGCTATAGAATGAAGCATGTCAATTGCAAGTGCCAAAACTATCGTTGATACAATGATGATAATAGAAGGAAGTGAATCAAATCCATAAGCAGGCTAAAATATTATTACTGCTTTTATGAAGACGATCTTGAATGTAATAAAACAAGAAAAAAGGAGTTGTCATCTCAGGGAAAGAAAATAAATGGAGCTCTAGGATAATAATAAGAGAGAGTACTTAGGAAAAAATACAAAAGCAATAATTTATGTATGGGATCAAATATAATTTGCATTTTCTAATAAAACAGAAAGAAAACATGCAAGAAGCCCATAATTCCGGGCCTTGTTACACCTGGATTAGTATCATACAGTTTAATGCATACAATTAAGCATTGAAGGAGAACCTGAAAGGGATGATCTTTGCTAAGTACTTGCACAGATTGTATATTTCTTCCAATTGGTTGGGCTTTTCTTTTGGAGGAATGTGAAGATTTACAGCATACAGATGCTGGAAGAGATTGGGATAATATTGGTAGATGATTAATATAAACGAATTTGCATATTCTCTTTTGGTGATGCTTCTTCCCTTTATAGTTCTCACCTTATTACAAAATTTCTTTTTGTTACCAATAAAAAGGTGACGACAATGATGCTAAGAGAAAATTAATAATAACAATAAAAAAAAAAAAAAAAAAAAAAAAAAAGGTAACAGTAAGGATAATGATATCAATAATACATGCAGATTTACTGTCTCTTTCCATGGGAAGTTAAAGTTTTAGGAAAACTGAATTTGTTTTCCTTAAATACAAAAGAAATAGAGATTGTGATTGGCATATCACAACTGTATCGGTCATTATCAACCAGATGCTAACCAGTGGTAAACCAACTTGCTCTTAGGTGTGGGAACTCACCCATAGGCTGCAATTTTAAGAGGATGTGAGAAACTCAATGGCCTTCTGAATACACACAACAAGCAGTCAAGGTAGTTACCAGAAAAAACTAGATAGAACTCTACAAGTACTACCAGCCAGTAGGGGCAGAGTTTTCCTTGGTTGCAGGTTGGATTCTCACAGAAATTGTAAGATATTAACTCCAAGTAGGCGGAATTTCCCAAGGGAGTATTCCCAATGTAACAAATCTCAAGGTGAAAAGACTATGGACTAGGGAAATCAATCCCAAATCTCAAGTCTTTAACTAACGCCAAAAACCAGGAAGAATCAGGAGGAGAAATGGTAATAAGTTTAAACAATAACAGACAGGATTTCAGAATGGGAGATAGAAACAGAAAGAAAGAGACAGAGAGAATCAGTGAGGAAAAATCACACCGGATAAGAGAATCAGTTCTGGACAGAACGGAGATGGGTAAACCCAAAAAAAAACAAAACAAAACAAAACAAAAAAAAAACAAAAACAATAAAAAAATCTTGAATTACTTCCAATCATCAGATAATCAAGGGCATACATTACATGTATAGACTCAAAACTGCCTAATTGAAATCTAAAAACAGAATTTGACACTAAACTGGAATCAACCTCCCACTGCTGATCAATGACTAAACAAGCATATCTAAAAAAATACAAAAGTAACCAAATTAAGATGAATTCCTAGATATCCCTAAATTGACCATACCTAGGATTGTACGAGGTTCTTCATGGTCTGGGTTTCCAGACTCGGTTATGTTGGTTCAGCAAGGGGTGCAACAGGGACAGGTTGGGCCGGGCTTTTGAAAACCCTATCCCAACCCTAAGTCCCCTTAGTTGGGCCAAAACCCGCCCTGACCCTGACTTAGGGCTGCAAAACTTGAACCCAGGCCCAGCCCTTCAGGGTTCAGCCCAACCCATACCCGCCCTTATTGGCCCTGATTTTTCAGGGCCAAGCCGGAATGACCTTGATTGGCCTTGACCCTAACCCTGGTTTGCCATCAAGGGACAGGATGACCCTGACCCTAGTTTGCCATCAAGGGCCGGGTATACCCTGACCCTGACCCTGACCCTGATCCTACAAAATATGAAATAACTGAAAAATAAAAAATTTTAATAATAAAGAGGAGATAAAAAAAAACACAAAGTCACAAATTACTCGCCATGAGGAGAACATCCTAAAACGAACATTCAAATAATACAAATGACTCCAACTATTATGATAAACAAAGAGGAAATCATCTTAAGAAAGCAAACAATCCAAAAAACTCCAACTATTTGTCATTATAAACAAAGAGATCATTCTAATAAGGTAAACATTGTTGTCCGTTAAGGAATGAAAGGCATGACACAATGTGCACTCATGCGGTGAGATATTGAAACCCTAACGTCCAAGAGTGATCAGTGAAGTGATTATTAAAACGCAAAACTTTTGCGGTAAAAGGAAAGCGAGAAAGATCGGTGAGAGGATATATTAGGGTTTTTTTAGACGTCAATGTCAAACAATATCTAAAATTAGATCAAAATCAGGGTCACAACTAGGGTCATAACCAGGGTCAACATCAGGGCCCAAAACCAAGGCCAGGTTCAGGACGGGTTGGGCGGGCCAAAAACATCAACCCTTACCCGCCCTAACTCTGACTCAGGGTCAGAAATTTCAAGGTTGGGCTGGCCTTCAAGGCCAAAATATTCGGGTCGGTCCCTATTCAGGATCAGAGTGGGCTAAGGGCGGGTTAGGGCCGTCAAGGCCCAAATTGCACCCCTAGGTCTAGCCATGGAACTGTAACTGCATTAGTGTAGAGATGCACCATTATGTCGGTCATGAGCCATTAAGTCCAATCTTGTAGTCACTTCCAGACATTATTGTTCACCTCCAATACATAAATCAGTTTTTGAGTCCGTGAATTTGTGATGCAATACTTGGTTCATTTAGGAGATATCCACAGCTTATAATTTGATAGAACAATCAAGTTTTACTCATTTATCTTGTTGTGGTTCATAATTTGTTGCTTCAGCCATTGGAAAACTCTAAAACATTGAGAACTCTCAAACTAAGCTTCTTCTTCAACGTGGCCATTGTTTCTTCTATTTTTATGCCAAGTGCATATCTTTGTCTGAAGATTTCAAAACTTAACTTCCCAACGCAACGATTTTTATCAGCTGAAGCAAAGAAAGAGACTTCATAGAAGCCAAAAAGAAATAAATATGCCTAGATACTATATTCTATGGATAAAGGATCTAATTGATAGAAGAAGCACCGTAAAGATCAATTAGCAAGGTTTCAGTCTAATGCAGTAAGAACTGCTTCCTTATCACTGCAATGAAATTGCAAAGAACATAAATATACCTAACAGTATTATTTGACAATGGTTTTTTTTTTTCAAAGAAAGAAAATTTTTTGGGTATGTTAACGAAAGAAACAATGGCTCGAATAAAGAGTGAAGGACAAGGTCAAGTTTGAGAAGGACTATAACATGGAGAGTTTAACAACAGTAAATCAAAGCCAGAAAAGTTTGGGCATACCAATGCTAACTTTGAGGTGACCGAGTTGCAGAAAATAAAATTTAAAAGCTGGAATTTGACTATAGGGTTCAACCTCTTCCTATTTAATGGTGTGGGAGATTATATCAAACATACAAACATGAATTCAATAATATGATTAATGGTGTGCCATATGGATCGAGACACTGATCCACCAATTCAACAGCCAGAATACGAGTACTCAGTAAAATCTTGCAGTCATACCTCAGCGGCATCAAAGAATCATAATAAAATACTACTGACACTTAACAAATCAGAGAGGTCCAAGCTACAGACAAGTAATAAAGAAGTGGCAAGAAGAGAAAAGTACTGTCAGAAAGAAAAGACTTTTATACTGTTCAATGTATCAAACAATTGCCATAAACTGAAAGTTAATACGGATTGCACAATACTGTATACCTTCTGCCACCAATTCCTGGCACTCCGATCACCTTCAACTAACTTTAATGTCAATCCCTCAAGACCTTCAGTGTTCCACGACCTCTCTGTTTCACTGTCTCTATGCGCATTCGATCGCATAAACGACACAGCCCTCCCTTGCCACTGGTTGACAAAAGGGCTCCGCTCTCCATCCATCGAAGGAGCAGAATCTACAATTACAGAAGCATTTCTACTCGTGCCCTCTCCTTCCTTCCTTTCATCCACCGAATCCAAAGGCAATAAACAGACAGTCTCTCCAGTCATATTCCAGTGACATAACATCTCAAAAACCCCTTCTTTGGGCAGCTTCAGTGCACGATTATCTCCATTTTCCCAAACCATACTCTTATTATTGTTCCCCACAATCAAGAATTTGAATTCAACTGATTGATCCGCTTTCAACTCCACCTCGCATACCCATCCATTCTCCGTCCAATTCATTTTCAATTTCTTTTTCCATGATCCCAACTCCTTGGTCGAACCTATCATACCGACGTGCTCGCCAAACTCAACTTGGTGATCCAATCGAACACAGAGCCGCACTTTTCCTCCTCCAGGTCTCGACGCCATCATCTTCTTCTCTTCCTCAGTCCTGTAAATTCGTAAATTCCATCTATTTAGCAGATACTTTATAACCCAAGCATCAAATAACATCCAGAGAGAAAGAAAGGAATGGAATCACCTTTGCTCAATGGAAGAAACACGGCAAACTATTCGACATGAGTGACCGGGAAGAGATCGCGATTTGTCCAGAAAGAATAAATTGCAAGGAAGAGGTGAGATTCGAAGTTGGTGAATGGAGATGGTGGAGAGCTTGTTTCGCCATTGGTGAAAGTGTTTGAGTTGAAACTGATCGTTTTTGCAGGTAGAGCAGTGGAACAGACGAAGAGAAGCCATAATATTGTTAATTATTGCGTTCTAGGAAAGGAGAAGTAGAGATATTTTAGTTCTCAGAAGAAGAGGATCGCTCCATAGTCGACACACAGGGGAGTGTGTGTGAAAGAGAGAGCGTGTGTGAAAGAGAGAGCGAGATGGAGAAGTAAATGAATAGGCTGCACCGCAGAGGGAATAACCTTCATGGGACATTTGATAAATATCCGTCTATCGCCACGTGGATGGGATGGGGACGTTTACGGACGAATTTCCGCGATCCCGGGCCCCGGGATGGGGACGTTTATTATTTCCATATTTTATACAAAAAGGCCATGGTCTGGATTTTTGTTCTCTCTCTCTCTCTCGATCTCTCGACCTCTCGATCATAGGAACTTAAGTTTGTAAGAACATGCAACCCACATGGGTCATAGGATCCAATGTTTTAAAATGCATTGTATCATGTTAAGGAGGTTAAAAATTATTAACTAACTCAGCAACCTCTTCTCAGACGATATGAAATTAAAGTTTATCTCTCAAATCCCTATAATTTGTCGTATTTTTGGTAAGGACATTTTACCGATCTCTCAAACAGGTTTGATACTTGTCTTATTCTTGGGTATTATAGTCATGGGCCATGAAATTGTAGAAGTTATTAGGATAGTTGTGCCGTAAGGCAGATTGAGGTTTTTTTTCTTTTCAAAAGAACAAGCTTAAGATGACTTGTTATCATCATCACTTCTCTTTGTCAAAATCTTATGTCATATATATATATATATATATTTTTTTTTTTTTTGAAAATTATCTTGTACCACCCTTATTTTCAAACCTTATATGACATACCACCTTAATTTTCTTATAATATCAAATACGTATCTGTTCTGCGAAAAAAAAAAACTCCTAAATCCATTCCATTAGAGCAAAAACATTAAGGGCCCATTTGATAACGTTTCTGTTGTTTCTGTTTCAAGAAACGACAGAAACAGAATTTTGGGTGTTTGATAAGAAAGCCAATTGAAACACTACTTAAGGTTAACGCGGGAATAAAGTTCGCTGAAACGCTCAGAAAGCCAACTGAAACACCTCCATCTTTGAAGCTCTTTCGAAGAGGAGCTTCAACAATGGCGGCTGGACGAGAGGTTTCAGTGGTAACGATAGGAGGTAAAGGTTCTTCTCTTTCTTCGTCATCGGTCTTCGCCATTGCCAATGGTCTCTCCCAGGTAAGAATTGATTCTGTCGTCACTGATAAGCTAACTAAGAAACACTCCCTCTCTACGGTTTCTCTGAATAACTCGGAATCGAGATTTCTAACCCTAGAAGAATCCCGAGCTGCTCTTGTTGTCCTACTAAACAAGCTTGCTCTATCCAACGCTAGTATTCGTGACTTTCCTCCCGATTCGATTGTAGAAACCCTAAATGCTGGATTTAACCCCGAAAGCTTGGACTTTGGTTCTGTATCTGCATTTCTGGATTCCTTGTTTGCATTGAATTCGAGGAAGCCCGAGGAGGTTGGGGTGACGGATGGAGAGTTGGCTGTGTTGGAAAACTTTTCTGCCGCTTTGGTTGGCATTTCTGCGCTTTTGGATCACTCCTCTTCAGTTTTGTCTACTGTTATTGATATAGTAGCTTCACTAAGAATGGTAGTGATGCCAAACTCCGTCTTCAATATCGATTTTTAGTGCCCCATTTTTGTTTCGAGAAAAGAGCGAAACAAGTAAAACTTGTTTCGTCATTCATGTTTCTTGAAGCATAAATTTTTATAAATTTCAATTTATGTTTCAAGAAACAAGTGGAACGGAACACTTTTACCAAACGGTATTTATGCCGTTTCTTTATTTCTGAGAACAAGAAAACACAGAAACACATTTCTGGTTACGTAATCAAACGGGCCCTAAGTGATGACGTGGTATAATTGCTATTTTCTAAATGATTAGTTTACCCTTGAGGAATGGTAAACTTACTATTCTACCCTTTCAGGTAAAAACCCCCAAAACATTGAGTCGCAGGTTTTAGGGTTTTCCCTCAAAATATTGAGTTGCAGGTTTAGGATCCCTCACTCACACAGTGTTAATTAATGGCAGGGCTTAAGCCAAAGATTGATCGACAACCGGAAACTCATCGAGTCAGAATGTTTAATTGGTTTTTTTGTTTTTTTTTTTTTTTTTTTTTTTAATTTATGAAACGGAACATCTAATTTTTTTTTTTCCAAATCTTTCAAGCCACGGATTACAAAACTTCAAGAGAAGCTCACAGCTGCAAATCTGCTTCCTTAGCTTCAACGTTTTGACTGAGGTAATAGAATGCACCTATAGTGCTAATCCAGTAGGATGGCAAACATACTTAGCTGCAAGCTTTCTGCAATTTTCAGGTTTTATCATCACCTCCTATTGGGTTAAGTTGACCATTTTTTTCCTCAAATCTATTTGTAAATAAATCGATGATTCGCTTGATAGAGTTCGATTTATTTGTGGTTTGGCTTTTTCACTTCTGAAATCAAAATATTTGGAACATCTAATTGTTTTGGAATTATCAGGTAGAGAACTAATCTAGAAATTAGCGCTTAAGCTCAAGTCCCTACTTCAACTCAAACTTGTGAATTTTTGACCCAGTTGCAAGATTAGGGAACTTGCTTTCATAACCTAAATCGACCATAGCAAAATAAACCCAAGAAGGATTGCGAACAACGGTGACCGTTTCACTGTCTCTAGACTCTCTGAGTCTCGACCACCTCTAACGTTCAGTTTTCCGGCCAGTCCTCTCTTGGGCTGTCGGAATTCTGCTCGAAAAGTTCTGGTTCAAGATCGAAGACTATGGCGATGGTAGGAATCTCGGACTCTATCTTATATCTGTAGTCACGGGTAGAAATCATCTGAAATTCCCATCTGGTGCAATTCCATGCAATACCACCCCAAGCGGCTGACACGTGTAATATTCTATATCCACGTTTCAGATTAATCTACCATAAACCAGTGAAAAAACCGTCTTCAACCAAACCATTAGAGAACAAACCGGTTCGGTTCATCTTGTTAAAATAAAAGCTGTGATATTTTCCCTCTCTCTCTCTCTCGACTCTCTTTGTCTCTCGGCCTCTCTCTCTCGATCTCGACTCTCCCTCTCGGTTCTCTGCAAGCAAAAGCTCAGATCTCGACCTCTCTCTTGACTCTCCCTCTCGGTTCCCTCTTTCTCTCTCTCTCTCGACTCTCTCTGTCTCTCGGCCTCTCTCTCTCAATCTCGACTCTCCCTATCGGTTCTCTGTAACCAACTCACACAACAAACACCCTACTCCCTACTCCTTGCTCCTTGCTCCTTGCTCTCTTGACTCTCTCTCTCCCTGCTCCATTTCTGTCCTAGAGGAAGATTTCTACAATGTTTTCCTACATTTCTTCTTCTTTTAGGGTTTTGAGTGGGTTGGTCTTTATTTTCTTTGGATATGAAGTAATTAGAAAAACATTAAATCTGAAACCTAACTTCTAAGAAATAGATAACTACTAATTAAACCCAATCTAGAAATCAGATCTGGTTGAAACTTCAACCGAATCAGCCTCTTGATAGTCTTAACCCTAAAATCTCACCCTTAACAGGAAAAACATTGTTGAACTGGCGGGAGAAATAGTGTAACAGCGGCACAAAAATGACTCAAAACCAGAAAAATGCTTAATGTATCAGCGATTGCTTCATGCATTGAGAGAGACTGAGAAACCTATCGACTTTGGGTAACCCTGAACAACCTTCGCGAGAGAGAAGATTGATCCCCTTCGGCTACAGGTAAATCCCTAACAGAGCTTCGACCTTGACCGGGAGCTTGGATGCAACGGCGCTAGGGCTTTTTCCTTCGTGAGCAGAGAGAGGTGTGAGTGACAAAGAGAGGGGTGATAGCGTGTCGTGCGAGAGAGGGCAACCAGAGAGAGGTCCGGTTTGATCTACTGATACGGTTTGGTTTAACTGTGGTTCACAGTTTTGGGGTTGTTTCAACCAACAATCAATCTGAACAGTTCATTTCACTTTGTCCACATGTCAACCTCTGCAGGGGGTATTGCACAAAATTGCATGAGATGGGAATTGCAGAGGATTTTTATCCTTGTAGTCACAGATCATAACAACGTGGTGCTTGCTAGCACGGCTCTCCTCTTTCTATTCGGTCGAACATATGACACATCAAGAAGCATGGTGAGCGCTGATTTAGTGCTTGTAAGCAGCAGAGAGGAGGTTACGCTCCTCAATGGTGAGCTCCTCGGAGTCGGAGGTTGCCTTGGCCTTCTCCATGAACAACCATCTCTTCGTAACATTTGGCTTGTTCAGCGAGTAAGAAACATGGAGGGGGATAGAGATCAGAGAGGATGGGTTGGAAGAAGCTCTAACGTGTGTTTCTTGTTCATAAAAATGCCTGTGACAAATGTGATATCCGATACCGTGTTAAATCTGTAGAAGGAGAAAGAAGATGAAGATAGGGTCAAAATGGTCTTTTCGGTTCTAAACTAACGGTGCTATGCTTTAGGGGTGCGGTTGATATTTTAAGAAAATTATTGTGGTATGTCATACAAGGTTTGAAAATAGGGATGGCACAAGATAATATTCCCTTTTTTTTTTTTTTGAGTAAATTTTGGGTCATATGTGACATACAGGGTTTTAGTATGAGAAATATCCATGCAATTTCCTAGCTTGTTCCATTTTTTGGATTGGTGGAATTGCCAAGTCTACTCCAATATTTTTTTTTTTTTTTTTTTTACTCAGGGTGAATCATCTGGGAAAAAAAATCAAGAGAAAATTGTCACTCTGTGTAATGTACACTACCATCTCCTTATCTCTCTCACTCTCCTCCCACAATAGGGGGAGATACATCTGTTAGGGGATTCTATTCTATAGAATCATATGAACAACCCCATAGAGTTTAGAATGCAAATACGATCATAAAATAAATTAATTACATATCCGTTGAGCATGGGTGTAATCCATAAATCGAGATCAATGATAACCTCACGAACAGTGAAGAAGAAGTATGCAATTAGAGTCCTTCTATTGAGATATTATGTAGACTCTTACTCTGGGGCTTCCTTTTTCTGTGCACTTGCTTTTGTTAGAAAGCAGTGCTCCCAAACAGTATGTTGTATAAGTAATGGCTATAGGGACCATCAGTATTTTATTTATGATAGAATCTCTAAAACCCTATTTCACTCTCATAATGGAAAATGTTAGGACTTTCCTAATCAAAGTGGGTCTACAACTATTTTGGCCCAATGGGTCAATCGACATCAATTAAGTCCACATAACACTCCTAACAATTTTCCATTTGGGCTACATCAATACTAATGTCTTTCCATTGACATTTGGCCAAATAATCCCAAGACTAAATACCACTCAAACAAATTTTGATATAATTAATAATCTCTACTGTTGAATAATAGTAGAAAATACACCTCAACATACGGCATATAATATCTAATGTTACAAACAATAGAAATTCATTAATTCAAAATCACTTAGAAACTATGTATATAGGGAATTGATACCATAATTGTGATCACATGAAATATCTACTTCCTTATAGGTCCATTTCTTAATCTAAAGATCAACCTACCTTAAAAACCTCGCTGTTAGTGAACTTTGATATCAATCAATACTTAAGCAAATCATCATTTTCTTGAATTAATACCTCAATTTGGCATATTGCCTATGGCTAATCACCACTTCCATGGATTTAGGCTAAATATTACCATAAATTACAAACTATGGTAAATTGCCTATGGTAAACCACCACTTTCTTAGATTTAGGTTAAATACCATCATAAATCACAAACTTTTGTTAAATACCACCCTTTACCATTAGCTAAATATTGTCCTAAATCATAAATCTTGGATGAATACCACCATATATCATGAACCTTGGCTAAATACCGTCAATTACCTTGACTTATCATCAATTACTTAGGTTTACCATCATACCTTGACTTATCGCCAATTACCTCAGCTTACCGCCAATCACTTCAGCTAAGCACTACTAATAAACTATGACAAGCACCGCCTTTAAACTTTGGCTATCGGCATCATGATATCTTTAATTAAGTGAGATCATAAAGCTCCCACTAAGCAAGTGTCACACCCTGTTCACACAGAACCTGACAGGTGACCAAGTTTACTCCTATTAACCCAAAACCTTCTAGGATTATTTGACGCAGTAACCACTACACAATATACATACAACTAAAAAAAGCAAATTTTGTATTTTAACAGAAGTCTTACATGTATATACCTATAAATACCCCAATACTCTTGATACCCAAATTGTATTACATAATACAATTACATGTGGGTCCGTAGGCGTGATATTTATATAAAAAATACAATTTAAATATCCAGAACACAAAAAAGGGTAACATCACAAAATAATCAAAAAGAATTCTAGGATAGTATCAATATTGCTAATCAAGGTTGTTGTCCCGCAATACAACTCTCGTACGGGCACTCGGCCCTATACCTAAGATCTTCTGAGACCTACTAGTCCTTAGCTGAAAATGCTATGGGTCTCAGCTCTAGCTCTTCAGCCGGATAACCTGTAAGATCATCTAAAAATGGTGTGCACGTGGGATGAGCTCACTAGCCCAGTAAGTGAAAAGAAAGACCAAGCAATCATTTGCAATACAAATGCACCTATGTGTATACAAGTCCATTTTTATAACCTAGATCATCTAAATATCACATCTAATTCATAGATCATTTGATACACACAACCACAGTGCACGTATGCCCGGGGAACAAGTTACGAACTTCATCCCACGATACTCCTATAGGGTTATCGAAGAAGGCCAGCCGTGGGTACCAGAAAATAAATTGGGTCTTACCCTGTATTAAAGTAACATGGGCCTTGCCCCGCATTAAAGTAAAATGGGTCTTGCCCTGCATTAAAGTAAAAGCAGTACAATTGACCATCTGATTATATCACCAAAGTTACCGACCATCCTAGTGATCGACTGGGCGTATTTCTAACTGCCCCCGTTGGTACATAATCTCGGGCTTCCCTCAGTGATACACCCAACACCTAAACCCTTATTGAGAAGGGTCGTAGCATAAGGATATGTCATTCCTAACTGCATGCTTCTAGATGAGATAGTACGATTGCATAGTACCACCGTGTCCCATTCCACGGGCCAACAATGCATTTGTTTCCAAGCCGATTATGGCATCTAGTCTAGCAATGCATCACATTCCATAATTTAAAATCATCCATCTTGTATCTCAAAGCAAGGATAAGCATGTATCAATTAAAGTCACAACATAACAAATCATAAATGAATTTCATAATGCACGAGACAATGCATGCAAATGGCATTCATGAATGACTAATCTACACATATTAATATAGTGATGACATGGCTAGTCTACATCAAATAATGGAATGATGCAAAAACACTCCAAAATTAAAGTCAAAGTCTTCTTCCTACTTACCTAGTTGTGTACAATGATCACCCTTAGTACGAGAAAAATCCGACATGCGATGACGTGAGTTTCTAGTACAATTTATCAAAAAAGATGTCAAGTTTATTATATCTCCACTTCAGGTTCAAAACCAATAGAGAACGAGGATCCCATCGCATTTAGAATCACCATAGGAGGTTGCCTGATAAATTTGGATCCAATCAAAACCCGAAAGGTTGGACTGGTAGGTTAACCGACGGGTGAGGTACCTGTCTGTCCTTGCCCGCCACTCGACCCAAGGGCTCTATCTAGACCGTGGACTAGGAGCAGTGGGCCAGGTGCCCACCGGTCTTTGTTCGCATGTCGAGCTAGCAGCCCATCCAGGATAGGCAGGCCCTAGATTGGTGGGTTCGACCATTTCCAGGTACCCACCACTCCGAATCGGGATTTTGCTATTCACTTCCATTCTTCATCCCACCTTGGGGAAACCACAAGGGATTGATTAGATAGTATTTCCATAATTCTAAGGTCCCATATTGTGATTCTAACATAGATCTAGGATCGATTCAAAGTTTTAAGCTTGGATTTTATCTCTTTGCTTAAAAACACTTTAAAACCCCAAATTTCTTCTCTAGCTCAAGAGATCACCAAATGCTTCTCAAATCTTATAATTTCTTCCTTTAAAACCTTCAAAAACAATATGAAGGTCCTTCATTAAACCTTAGATTCATCATCTCAAGTGGGATTAACAAGATCTAAAAGATTCCTACCCAAATCGAAGGGTTTCACTTAAGGTTTCTTGGAGGTTTGAGAAATATAGCTTTTACTCACCTCAAATCGTAGATCCCAAGGCGAGGATCAATTTTTTGGTGTTGGATTCAAAAGATTTAACCCCGGCAACGCACAACGACCATCTTCTTCTCCATTTCTTCCTTCTTCTTCCCTTCTCTTTCCTTCGTTTCTCTCTCTTCTTTACTTTTCTCACCCACCTTGCAAGGCAATAAATGAGGGAAAGAAAAGTAATAAATGCTATTTATACTTGGGTCAAAATATCTAATAACCAAAGTGGTCGGTCAAACTGGTGGGTCCGACCAACCTATGACCACCTACCATTCGGCCAAAACTTAATCGATTAATTTGGGATTTCGACAGGGCTCAGTCCCGACACATATTTCACTCTCGGTAATTGATCAAAATACATACTTGACAAAAACTATGGTTACATACCTTTATTATGTGTACATGGCCTTGTGATACGTGCAAGTGCACGGCTTGGGCATGCGGACTTCACTAGGCATCGACTCCAACTCGCCTAGCCAACCCGAGTTTAGAGTCACCCTTGCCATCATGTTCCATAGGGTACCCGATTATTCGAGTTCAGGTCCTGCAAGGCCAAACCGAACCAACCGGGTAATTAGACTGGGTATAGAAAGTAGGGTATCACATTTACCCCCCTTTTGAAAATTTCATCCTCGAAATTGTAGTACCTAGTGGTTCAAAAAGATGAGGATACTTGGCTTGGATATTATTTTCTTTCTCCCAGGACACTTCCTCTTGTGAATGACTTTCCCATCGAACCTTCACAAAAGCGATGGAGCGATTGCGAAGGGTCTTTATCTGTCGGTCTAGAATTTCAGCAAGTTATTCTTCGTAGGTCATGTCAGCTTCTAAATATTTCAATTCCACGGGTAGCACATGTGATAGATCGTGGATGTACCGCTTCAGCATAGACACATGGAACACATTGTGAACATTGCTGAGGGAAGGCAGGAGAGCCAACATATATGCTACGGAACCAACTTGAGCCAAGATTTCAAAGGGGCGAATATGCCTCGGACTTAGCTTGCCCTTCCTGTGGAATCTATGCAAACCTTTGGTAGGAGAGATTTTAAGGAACACCGTCTCCCCCTCTTGGAATTCAATGTCTTTCCTGTGATTGTCTGCATAGCTCTTTTGGCTTGGCTGGGCTACCTTAATCCTCTCTCGGATGACATCAACCTTGTCACCCATCATTTGTATCATCTCCGGTCCTAGCATCCGTCGCTCACCTACTTCATTACAATATAGGGGTGTTCTGCACTTCCTGCCATACAATGCCTTATATGGAGCCATCCCAATTGTAGCTTGATAGCTATTGTTATAAGCAAACTCCATGAGAGGCATGTAGTCTTCCCAACTGTCGCTTATTTTCATTGCACAAGCCCTGAGCATGTCTTCCAGTTTCTATATGGTTCGTTCAGATTATCCATCGGTCTGTGGATGGAAAGCAGTACTCAGATTCACTTGTGTCCCCAAAGCTTGTTGGAGGCTTTTCCAAAATCTAGATGTAAACCTTGGGTCTCTATCTGACACAATGCTCACTAGCACTCCATGCAAACGGACTATGTTATCCATATAAAGTTGAGCTAACTTGTCCATGGAGTAATTGGTCCTGATTGGAATGAAATGAGCAGTTTTGGTAAGCCTATCAACTACCACCCAAATTGCATCCATTTCCTTCGGTGTACGGGGTGCCTTGTGACAAAGTTCATAGTGATCCTATCCCATTTCCACTCTGGTACAGGGAGTGGCTACAGAGTACCATATGGTCGATGCCTTTCTGCCTTGACCTTCTGACATACGAGACATTGTGCTACATACAAGGCTATAGTAGTCTTCATTGTTGGCCACCAATAGCTTTGTTTAAGGTCTTTGTACATCTTCGTACCTCTGGGATGAAGTGAGTATTTAGAACTATGTGCCTCCTTCACAATCTTGTCCTGTATTTTCATGTCATCAGGCACACACAACCTGTCTCAAAATAGTAGTGCCACTTCATTGGCTATTGTGAAGTCAGGGTCATTCATTGTCTGGTCCTGAATTTTTAGCCTGATCCTTTATAGCTCAGGATCCAAATATTGTTTCATTACCACCTCTTTCCTGATGGATGGATGTACCTGTGGGGCTGTCAGGGATATGGTCAACTGCTTAACATCATTTGGCTGGTGTTCAAGCTCCAAGGTTGCTACTTCATATAGAAGGATTTCATCCATTAGTACCGCCACTTGTATTAGCTATGGATAGACAGCTAAGTACGAAAGCGATACTGTCTGAGCCTTTCGACTTAAAGCATCAGCCACTATATTAGCTTTACCTGGGTGATACTGAATGTCACAATCATAGTCCTTCATGAGTTCAAGCCATCTTCTCTGTCTCATATTCAAATCTCTTTTAGTGAAGAAGTATTTAAGACTCTTGTGGTCATTGTATATTTCACACTTCTCCTCATAAAGATAATGACGTTAAATTTTTAAGTCAACGATGACTGCCGCTAGTTCTTAATCATGAGTGAGGTAGTTCTTTTCATACTTCTTAAGTTGCCTGGATGCATATGCTACCACTTTGCCATGTTACATGTAAACACAGCCCAACCCTATTTGGATGCATCAGTATAGACTGTTATCCCACTTGTACCATTTGGAATGGTTAATATAGGAGTTGACACTAACTATTTCTTTAACTCTTGGAAGTTGTTTTCATAATTTGCTGACCATTCAAACTTCATACCCTTCCTGGTCAGCTTGGTCATTGGCGCAAAAATCTGTGAAAAATTTTTGATGAAGTGTCGGTAGTAGTCTACTAAGACCAAAAAGCTTCTAATTTTTGTTACATTCTTGGGTACCTCCCACTCTACTATAGCCTCAACCTTGTTCGGGTCCACTTCGATCCCATTCTGTGACACCACGTGTCCAAAGAATCCAACTTGTTTGAGCTAAAATTCACACTTGCTGAACTTGGCGTATAACTGTTGTTCTCTTAGTCTTTGTAGTGCCATCATTAAGTGCCTTGCATGTTCTTCTTCTGACTTTGAGTAAATCAAGATGTCATCAATGAAAACGATGACCCACTTATCAAGGACATCATGAAATACCCGATTTATTAAATCCATGAAAGTAGTCGGTGCATTGGTTAACCCGAAAGACAGCACTAGGAATTCATAATGACCATATTGGGTTCTAAAATCTGTCTTTGGTATGTCACTGCTCTTGATCTTGAGCTAATAATAACCCGACCTGAGATCAATCTTCGAAAACACCTTAACACCTTACAGTTGATTAAAGAGATCATCGATGCATGCTAACGGATACTGATTCTTAATGGTTAACTTGTTCAGTTTATGGTAGTCGATGCGCATACGCACACTACCATCCTTCTTCTTAACAAATAAGACTGGTTCACCTCAAGGTGAGACACTTGGGGCGTATAAACCCTTTTTCAACAAATCTTGCAACTGTGTCTGCAGTTCCTTTAACTTGGCTAGTTCCATTCTATATGGAGCCTTAGACACTAGGGCAGCTCCAGGATGGCAAACTTCAGCTCTTTGTCAGGCGGTAGCTGGGTTAGATCATCTGGAAAGACATCAAGGAATTCCTTAACTATCTCTAATTCCTTTAATGGCGTAACCTGCGCATCTACATCTAGTACTGATGCAAGGTAGACCTGACATCCATCTTCTACTAATTTCACCACCTGTAAGGTAGAGATAATAGTCCTTCTAAGTCTCTTTATCCTTTTAGCTTGATATACAAGCTCTTCTCCTTCACCATCCATCATCTTAACTTATTTCTCGACACACATCACTTTTGCTCGATGTGTCGACAACCAATCCATGCCTAGAATAATGTCAAAATTTTGCATGTTGAATTTGATAAGCTAGACATCCAACTTCTTTCCACTAATCTCAACTGAACACGACCCACACACTTCTTTCAATTGTTCCACCGTGCCAGTCGGCATGCTAAAAACTAATTTGCATTCTAAGGTCTTAGATGGCACATCAAGCTTCCTAGCATTGCATTGCATATAAGTATAACAGGTTACTCAAATTTTATCATAAAATCTTTTAATTGAAGTGTACCTGCTACTACTTCAATTCTGGCCTCAGCCTCCTCAGCTGATAAGATATACATCTTTCCCTGAGGCTGGTTTCCCTGGGTCAATGCAAGTCTATGGATAAAGGGCTGATTTGGTGGTACAACTGATGGGTACTGGCAATCCCTGGAAAAATGCCCGTACGAATGACAATTATAGCACCAGTTCAGTTATGCCTGAATCAGAGTGAGAGCTCTCTGGACTGATCCAGATACAACCGGAGGATGAGGGGGTCTCAAGGCAGTAGGCACCACACTAGTGTTAGGGCAGAAAGATGTAGTGCCCGGTCCACTAGCCAGTGAGAAGAATAATCCAATGACCTATAGGGTTGTCTATAAGAGGGACCATAAGCGTATGACCCATGAAAACTCTTGCTCGGGCCACCCAAATCAACATATGGGTTTTCCCTCTTCCACAGTCCTAGTGTAAGGGATGACTCTCCCCTCTGTTTGTCTTCTATTGCCTTGGCTTTTTGCACAATTTGTGCATAATCGGTTAAATCTAACACCTCCAACACTGTACCAATGGATGTCTTCAACCCCTTCAGAAACTTCTGGGATTTTTCCTTGGCTGTCTTCATATGACGAGGAGAAAAATAGAATAAGTTCTCAAACTATTGCTAATAATCTAGAATAGTTTGTTTCCTTGAGTTAGTGTCATAAACTCTGCCTCCCTGCAGTCTCTGAAGCTTCGTGGATAGTAATTTGATAAGAAGAATTCCTTGAATTGCTCCCATGTAGGCTCTGGGTGAGTTGTCATCAAAATAGGATTAGAAGCTTTCCACCAAGAATCGGCTTCATTCTTAAGCTGCAACCCCACACGGATAAGCTTCTATGCCTCTGTGCGCTCTATAATATCAAATACCTTCTCCAATTCTTGGATCCATCGATCCTGCTCCAATGGGCCACTACCCACCTTGGTGAAGATAGGTGGCATATACTTCTTAAATGATTCAACCACCTTTGCTGTAGTGGTAGATGGTGGGTGATATTGTGGATAAGCCGGATAGTACGGATAGGGTGGAGGCATCATGAATGGAGGAGTTCCAAATGGTGAAACTGGTGGGGTACCTCCTGGTTGATTTTGAAGTGTAACCCCAGGCGGTGTTCCTCCTGGTTGTACCCCAACACCTGACCCCATGGGAGGGTCCTGTGGAGTAATCACTCTAGGTGGCTAACCTTGTTGAGTAGGGTTCAAGTATTGTTGCATAGCAGCCATAAAAGTTTGTTGCTATTGAAGCAACTGCTACTGAAAGGCCTCTTGCGACTATTGTATAAGTGTCGCAACATCACCTGGAGTGATGATAGGTGGGGGACTTGGAACCTCATTCACAAGTGGGTTACCCTGAACTTCTTCCAGTCTAAGGCCCACTTGTGGCGGTGGATGTGAGGACTGCCCCACAGGTTGAGGTCTAAGGGGATTAGGTGGTCGACCAACGGGTCAGGAACCCAGAGTGGTACCTTGAGCATTACCATTGGATCTGGTGCGTACCATGGTGTTCTGCACCTGGATTATACCAAAACGTAAGCATTGATTAAGTGCCACAACATTCATATATACACTCATAACCAACTGCATTTTACATTGATTCACTACTCCTCATAACCAAACACACCCACATTTAATTACCAATACATAGTTTGGGCTCACAACAATGCCTAACTACGTGGCAAAATACCCCTATTGGCACCTAATTAGGGCCCATTGTGCGTGAAATAGGAATAATCTCAAACATAGGGGGAACTGGGCCTTGAAACCCAAACCGAAGAGCTAAACCAGTGGGCAAGGTTAGGCTGGGGCCCACCGGTCGGCAGCCCAACAATCTTGTCCGAGCGACTTAAAAAGGGGTTTTTAAAACCCTTGTTCCCAATCTCTTCTTTCTTTCTTTCCAACTCAGAGCTAGGGCGATTTGAGGGATCTATCCCACGCTTCAACTCAAGATTCCGCTCAAGAAATCGGTGTTCAACTCTTCTTCATCTCCTCAAATACTCAAGTAAGTTCCTTTTCTCCATTTTCTCTTTGAAAATCATGTTTTTCGGTGTTCATTGATTATAGAAACTTAAAATCTCTTTATATACTTTGTTTCCTCCATGGAATGTTTGCTTATTGACTATATGGTAGTTCATTTGTGATTTCCATTATTTATTGGCCTTGCTTGACCGATTATGGAGAGAAAATCCCAATTTTTTTACCCTAATTTCTTTGTTTTAGGGTTTTCCTCTCATTTCACTTCTTTCTTGCAAATTGATGGTTCATATGATATTCTTCACTCTCAATGCACACACACATTAGTCCATTCATGTGTGCTTAAGTTTCCCTTATTTTGTTATGAAGTTACCCCTTTATGGTCAAAATCCTTTGGAAATTTGGGGGGTTTCCTCATTTCCTCCAATTTCTTATGAATAATGGGTACAACCATGTTCATCTCTCTCAATTAGTAGTATATTTGTCTTAAAATAATTCTTTCACAAGAATACGCAATTTTCCACTATAATCGACTCATTTCCACCCATATAAAATCCCTATTTTCCCCCAAGTTGTAGCGTTTGGGGTTTCCATCCATTTTTCTTTAAATTAATGAAATTATTTGCTATAATAATGCTTATTGCTACCTATTTATTGCATTTAGGAATTGGGCAGGTTCTCACATTCATATGCTTCATCTCCATTTATTTAATAGGTGTCCTCGGCTCATTTGTTCCTTATTATATATTCCTTTATTTTCTTCAAAATTCATCTCTTAATATCATTGCATTTTGGTATTGGCAGTTGCACTTTGGGGTTTTATCATTCGTGTCACTTCTCTTAGTGTTCCTTTCACCCCCCCCCTTTTATAATATTTCCTATCACATTCTCTTCATGCTCCTTTGTTCATTTACACTTATATATCTCCTTGGTGCTTTCAGGATGTCTTCCAGGAAAGGTAAGGAGGCAACTTCCTCTTCCAAGAGAAGGAAGACCACCACATCTCGGGGAAGAAATGCAGCCCCCGGTTCCTCTTCATCACGGGTCCAACCCATAAGGGAGGCCTTTGTCGACCCGATAGATTTTGACAAGAGCTTATTCCATAGCCCTGAAGCGTCTATGGCTTGGTCGATCTTCTCCAAGAGGCCGATCATGATGGAGAAGACCGTGGTCGTAGAGGAGTTTGGTGCTTTTTAAATGTTAGACAAGTTCACTACCCTAGGTTGAGATTCTATGCTCAACCCTGACCGTCCATGTTATGAGGGCCTCATCTGGTACTTCCTTTGTAATTTAGAGGTCTCATATGAGAATGGGGAGTACTCCCTCACTAGCCTGGTGAAGGGAGTGAACATTGTCTTAACTATGGATCTACTAGCGGGAATTCTATAGATATCCGTGGAGGGTTTCCATTTTTACAATCCCCCAAGGATCAAGGCCGTGGGTCTGGATTTGAGTGTTGAGATGCAAGAAGGCATCTATGAGACTATCTATGGCCACAAGGAGCGTCCCTTTTCTGAGACTATCTACAATGCAGACGCCTGTGTGTTTGCCCGCTTGGCCCAGTTTAACCTGCTCCCTAGAGCAGGTCATAGGAACCAAATGAGTTTCATGACTATCTACCCTGCCTATTGCATCTATGTGGCCTTGGAAGAAGGTGGTTCCTATCTCTGCCTCCCCTACATCATTCTAAAAACCATGGAATACCACACGGTGCACCCCAATGATTCAGGATTCCCATATGGAAGATCACTCACCAAGGTCTTTGAGTACTTTCAATTGGACTTGTTAGGCGAGGAAGGGAAGTATCCACGGGACAGGTTCACTAGAGAGAACTTGAGAAGGATGGGGCTTCCAGTTTCAATGGCTGCACCACAAGAGGCAGAAGAATAAGGGGCAGAGGATATGGAGGGAGGATATGATAGTGAGGAGGATGAGGATTGCGTCCCTCATCCCGATGAGGAGGATATTCATGAGGAGGAGATCCTCGAGGAGGAGCCTTTAGAGACTAGAGCCACAGATCCACATTTTAGAGCTCCACTACTTTCAAGTGGGGCTTTTGACTTTCAGAGGTTGATGGATAGTGTGAGTGCCCTGAAAGATGGGTAAGATCAGATCTTGAAGCACGTGGAGGAGAGTGCCACCCGGGAATTGGCAATACAGCGCAGGTTGGGAAGGATAGAGGCTAGTTTCCAATCCTTAGTCGAGGACTTGGATAAGGTCTCTAACGAAATTGCTGCTAATTTCCATCGGGTGAAGAAGGAAGTCAACCTAACAAATGACAAGCTCGACTTTTATGACTATCACTTCCACTATACCTCACGACCTAAAAGTGGAAAAACATTTACTGTGTCGACGATGATTGATGGAGTGGCTGATCCTTCCTACTTTTCTCTCTCTTGGAGCCATCCTCTATTTTTCTCTTTTCTGGCCTTATCTTTCATTCCTCTCTCTCTCTCTCTATTTGATGGTGATGATTATAATAGTTTGGTGGTTGTATATTTTGGTACATTTCTATGGTTTGGAATGTCACACCCCATTCACACAGAATCAGACCGGTGACCGAGTTAACTCCTGTTAACCCAAAATTTGCTAGGATCATCTGACGCAGTAACCACTACACAACATACACACAACTAAGAAAGTAAATTTTGTATTTTAGTAGAAATCTTACATATATATACCTGTAAATACCTCAATACGCTTGATACCCAAATTGTATTACATAATAAATTTACATGTGAGCCTGTAGGCGTGATATATATACAAGAATTATAATTTAAACATTTAAAGCACAAAAGGGGTAACATCATAAGATAATAAAAAAGAATCCCAGGTTGGTATTCAATATTGTCATCCCCCAACACAACTCATGCACGAGCACTCAGCCCCATGCCCAAGATCTTCTGAGACTAACCAGTCCTTAGCTGGAAACTCCATAGTGGGTCTCGGCTCTAGCTCTTCAGTCGGATAACCTGCAAGATCATCTAAAAATGGTGTGCACGTGGGATATACTCACTAGCCCAGTAAGTGAAAAGAAAAACCAAGCAATCATTTGTAGTACAAATGCACTTATATGTATGCAAGTCCATTTTTATAACCTAGATCACCTAAACATCACATCTAAGTTATAGGTAATGTGCTACTCACAATCACAGTGCATGTATGCCCTGGGTACGAGTCGATAACTCCATCCCACGATACGCCCATAGGGTTGTTGGAGAAGACCAGCCGTGGGTATCGAAAAAGTAAATTGTTATTTCTCAGCGACATTAAAGTAAATTGCTATTTCTCAGCAATATTAAAGTAAAATGGGTCTTACTCTGCATTAAAGTAAAATGGGTCTTGCCCTGTATTAAATTAAAAGCAGTACGATTGGCCCTCTAATTATATTACCAAAGTTACCGACCATCCTAGTGATCAGTCGAGCGTACTTCTAACCTCCACCATTGTGCACAACCTCGAGCATCCCCCCAGTGATATACCCAACACCTAAACCCCTACTGGGAAGGGTCGTAGTACAGGGATATGTTATTCCTAACCACATGTTCCCATATGAGATAGTATGACTGTATAGTGCTACTGCGTTCCATTCCACGAGCCACTAATGCATTCGTTTCCAAGCCGACTGTGGCATATAGTCTAACAATGCATCATATTCAATAATTTAAAGTCATCCATCTCATAACTCAAAGAAAGAATAAGCATTTAACAACTAAAGATATCAGTATATCAAGTCATAAATGAATTTCATAAATGTACACGTTAATGTATACAAATGGCATTCGTGAATGACTAGGCTACACACAGAATGAAGTGATGACATGGCTAGTCTACAACAATAATGGCATGATGCAAAAACACTCTAAAAATAAAGTTAATGTCCTCTTCCCACTTACCTAGTTGTGTACAATGATCACCCTTGGTACGAGGAAGATCCGGCGTGTGATGACGTGAGTTTCTAGTAAAACCTATCATAAAAGAGCTGAGTTTAATACACCTCTACTTTAGTCTCATAACCAATGAGGTACGATGATCCCAATGCATTTAGAACCACCACTAGAGGTTACCCGATAAGTTTGGGCCCAATCGAAACCCGTTGAGTTAGATTGGTAAGTCAATCAACAGACAAAGCACTCGTCGATCCTCGCTCGTCGACCGACCCAGGGACTCTGCTTGGATCGACGAGCCAAGTGCCCACTAGTCCTTGCTCGTCGCTCGACCCAGGGGTTCTACCTGGACCAATAGGCCAGGAGCAGTGGGCCAAGTGCCCATTGGACCTCGCTCGTCGCTCAACCTATGGGCTCTGCCTGGACCGATGAACTAGGAACAACAGGCCAGGTGCCCACTGGTCCTACTCGCCAATTGAGCCAACAGCCCATCCAATATAGGCGGGCTTCAGATTGATGGGTCTGACCATTTTCAGGCACCCACCACTCTGAATCGAGATTTTGCTGTTCACTTCCATTCTTCATCCCACCTTGGGGAAACCCCAAGGGGTCATTTCGATCGCATTTTTCACAAATTTAAGGTCCCATATCATGATTCTAACATTGATCTAGGATTGATTCAAAGCTTTAAGCTTGGGTTTTACCTCTTTGCGTAAGAACACTTCAAAATCCCTAAATCTCTTCTCTAGCTCAAGAGATCAACAAATGCTTCTCAAACTTCACAATTTCTTCCTCTAAAATCTTAAAAAACAACATGCAGATTCTTTATTAAACCTTAGATTCATCATCTCAAGCGGGATTAACTAGATCTAAAAGATTCCTACCCAAATCGAAGGGTTTCACTTAAGGTTTCTTGGGGGGTTTGAGAAATATAGCTTTTATTCACCTCAAATCGTAGATCCCAAGGCGAGGATCACTCTTCTGGTGTCAGATTCAAAACATCTAACCCCGGCGATGCACAATGAGCATCTTCTTCCCCTTTTTCTTCCTTCTTCTTCCCTTCTCTTTCTTTCTTTTCTCTCTCTTCTTTACTATTCTCACCCACTGTCTAAAGCAATAAATGAGGTGAAGAAAAGTAATAAATGCTATTTATACTTAGGTCAAAATATCTAATGACCAGAGTGGTGGGTCACACTGGTGGGTCCGACCAGCCTATGACCACCCACCAGTCAACCAAAATATAGCCGATTAATTTGGGATTTCGATGGGGCTCAGCCCCGACACGTATTTCACTCTTAGTAATAGACCAATATGCGTACTCGACACAAAATATGGCTACACACCTTTATTATGCGTACATGGCCATGTGATATGTGCAAGTGCATGGCTTGGGCATATTAACTTCACTAGGCACCGACTCTGACTCGTCTAGCTAACCCGAGTTTAGAGTTACCCTTGCCATTATGTTCCATAAGGTACCCAACTCGGGTCGCTCGGGTTCAGGTCCTGTAAGGCCAAACCGAACCAACCAGGTAATTAGACCTAGTTTAGAAAGTAGGGTATCATATTTATCCCCCCTTTTTAAAAAATTTGTCCTCGAAGTTGTAGTACCTGGTTATCCAAAAAGATGAGGATACTTGGCCTGAATGTCATCTTCTTTCTCCTAGGATGCTTTCTCTAGTGAATGATTTGCCCATGTGATGGAGTCATTGCGAAGGGTCTTTATCTTTTAGTCTAGAATTTCAGCAGGTTGTTCTTCGTAGGTTATGTCAGCTTCTAAATATTTCGGTTCCACGGGTAGCACATGTGATGGATCATGGATGTACTGCTTCAGCATAGAAACATGGAATACATTGTGAACATTGTTGAGGGAAGGTGGAAGAACCAACATGTACGCTACTGAGCCAACTCGCGCCAAGATTTCAAATGGGCCAATATACATTGGACTTAGCTGCCCTTCCTGTGGAATCTATGCAACCCTTTGGTAGGAGAGATTTTGAGAAATACTTTATCTCCCTTTTGGAATTCATTGTCTTTCCTACGGTTGTATGTATAGCTTTTTTGGCGCGATTGGGCTGCCTTTATCCTCTCCCGAATGACGATGACCTTGTCACATGTCATTTGTATCATTTCTGGCACTAGCATCCGGCGCTCACCAACTTCATCCCATTGTAGGGGTATTCTGCACTTCCTTCCATATAGTGCCTCATATGGAGTCATCCCAACTGTAGCTTGATAGCTATTGTTATAAGCAAACTCCATAAGAGGTACACACTCTTCCCAACTGCTACTCATTACCACTGCACATGCTCTGAGCATATCTTCTAGTATTTGTATGGTTCGTTCTGATTGCCCATCAGTCTGTAGATGGAAAGCATTACTCAGATTCACTTGTGTCCCCAGGCTTGCTGGAGGCTTTTCCAAAATCTAGATGTAAACCTTAGGTCTCTATCTGACACAATACTCGTTGGCACTCCATGCAGATAGACTATATTATCCATATATAGTTGGGCTAACTTATCTATGGAATAATTGGTTCTGATCGGGATGAAATGAGCAGTCTTGGTAAGCCTGTCAACTACCACCCAGATTGCATCCATTTCCTTAGGTGTACGGGATAGTCCGGTGATGAAGTTCATGGTGATCCTGTCCCATTTCCACTCCAGTACGGGGAGTGGTTGCAGAGTACCATATGGTCCTTGCCTTTCTGCCTTGACCTTCTGACACACGAGACATTGTGCTACATACATGGCTATAGTAGTCTTTATTGTTAGCCACCAATAGCTTTGTTTAAGGTCTTTGTACATCTTCATATTTCCGGGATGAAGTGAGTATTCAGAACTATATGCCTCCTTCACAATCTTGTCTTGTATTTCCATACCATCAAACACACACAACATGCCTCAAAATAGTAGTGCCCCGTCATTGGCTATTGTGAAGTCAGGGTTGTTCATTGTTTGCTCTTGAATTTTCAGCCTGATCCTTTGCCACTCAGGATCTAAAGATTGTTTCATTATCACCTCTTATCTGATAGATGGGTGTACCTGTAAAGCTGTCAGAGATATGGTCAACTGGTTAACATCATCTGGCTAATGTTCGAGTTCCAAGGTTGCCCTTCATATAGAAGGATTCCATCCATCAGTGTATCAACTATGGACTGATAGTAAAGTACAAAAGTGATACAGTTTGAGCCTTCCGACTTAGAGTGTCAACCACCACATTAGCTTTGCCTAGGTGATACTGAATGTCACAATCATAGTCCTTCATGAGTTCAAGCCATCTTCTCTATCTCATATTCAAATCTCTTTGGGTGAAGAAGTATTTAAGACTCTTGTGGTCACTGTATATTTCACACTTCTCCCCGTACAAATAATGGCGTCAGATCTTTAAGGCAAAGATGACTGTCGCCAATTCTAAATCATGAGTGGGGTAGTTCTTTTCATACTCCTTAAGCTGTCCAGATGCTTATGCTACTACTTTGTCGTATTGCATGAGAACACAGCCCAGCCCTATCTTGGATGCATCGGTATTGACTGTCATCCCACTTGTACCATTTGGAATGGTCAATATAGGACCTGACACTAACCGCTTCTTTAACTCTTGGAAGCTATTTTCACACTGTTCTGACCACTCATACTTCACACCCTTCCTGGTCAACTTGGTCATCGGCATAAAAATCTGAGAAAATTTTTCAATAAAGCACCGGTAGTAGCCTGCTAAACCCAGAAAGTTTTTAATTTTTGTTACATTCTTAGGTGCCTCCCACTCTACTACAACCTTTACCTTGTCTGGATCCACTTCGATTCCATTCTCAGACACCACGTGTCCTAGGAATCCAAATTGCTGAAGCCAAAATTCACATTTGCTGAACTTGGCACATAAATGTTGTTCTCTTAGTCTTTGCAATACCATCTTCAAGTGCCTTACATGTTCTTCTTCTGACTTTGAGTAAATCAAGATGTCATCGATGAACACGATGACCCACTTATCCAGGACATCATGAAATGCCCGATTCATTAAATCCATGAAAGCAATCGGTGCATTGGTTAGCCCGAAAAACAGCACTAGGAATTCATAATGACCATATCGGATTCTAAAAGTTGTCTTTGGTATGTCACTGCTCTTAATCTTTAGCTAGTAGTAACCCGATTTGAGATCAATCTTTGAAAATACCTTAGCACCTTCCAGTTAATCAAAAAGATCATCGATGCATGGCAACGGATACCGGTTCTTAATGGTTAACTTGTTTAGTTCTCAGTAGTCAATGCAAATACACAAACTACCATCCTTCTTCTTAACAAATAAGACTAGTGCACCCCAAGGAGAGACACTTGGGCATATAAAACCCTTTTTCAATAAATCTTGCAACTGTGTATGTAGCTCCTTTAACTTGGCTAGTGCCATTTTATACGGAGCCTTAGACAATGGGACAGCTCCAGGAATTAGATCAATGGCAAACTCCAGCTCTCTATCAAGTGGTAGATGGGTTAGATCATCTAAAAAGACATCAGGAAATTCCTTGACTACCTCTAATTCCTCTAATCGCATAACCTTCGCATCTACATCTAGTATTGATGCTAGGTAACCCTAACACCCACTCTCCAATAGTTTTACTACCTGCAACGGGGAGATGATAGTCTTTCTAAGTTGCTTTGACCTTTCTGCTTGATATACAAGCTCTTCTCCTTCATCATCCAACTCTTTAACTTGTTTCTCGGCATATATCACATTTGCTCGATGAGCCGACAACCAATCCATGCCCAGAATGACGTCTAAATTCTGTATGTTGAATTTGATAAGCTGGGCATCCAGCTTCTTTCTATTATTCTCAATTGAACACGGTCCACACACTTCTTTCAACTGTTCTACCGTGCTTGTAGGCGTGCTAACAACTAACTTGCATTCTAAGGTCTTAGATGGCACATCAAGCTTCCTAGTAAGTCTCTTAGACACAAATGAATGTGAAGCTCCAGAGTCGAATAAGACATATATGTAGGTATACCTGATACAATTAAGACACCTAGCATTGTATTGTATATATGTATAACAGGTTACTCAAATTTTATCACAAAATATTTTAATTAGAGTGTACCTGCTACTACTTCAGTGCTAGCATCAGCCTCTTCAGCTGACAAGGCATACATCCTTCCCTAAGGCTGGTTCCCCTAGATCAATGCAGGTCTACATATAAGGGACTGGCTTGATGGTACAACTGATGGGTACTGGAAGTCCATGGCAAAATGTCTTTACGAATGACAATTATAACATCGGCACAGTGATGCCTGAACCGGAGCGGGAGCTCTCTCTACTGATTGATGAGCACATTTATGTGTGAAATCTAGTGTAGTAAAACATGCATTTTACATTTTTGAATGGAGCTACCAAGGTTTTACTCTCTTTTTGTAAGTTTTATATTTTCAAGGCCTTAAGGACTATCGGGTGCTATATCTCCAATTTTACATATAAAGAGGTCCTATTTATTTTCATGGTTGTGAAGAGGACAAAATTTTGAGCAAGATGGAAGTGTTCAATTGTAAGTACACATTCATTTGGTCAATCGTACAAGTGATTATTCTTTTCGGGTCAGAAAAAGAATAATGGATCAGAACTGAACCGAGATGCAGAACCAGCCCATTTGCAGTTGTCCCAAGGGTATAAGGAATATTCTAAATGGTAACAAGGATCGATGGACCACATCCTTAAGTGATTGTAGATTCATTTTTTGTAAAAACAACTACCTAGCATAGTTGGTGAGTTGTGGTGTGCAAAATCTCTTGCTTATTAGGAGGTCTCAAGTTCGAACCTCTTAGCTACCATTTTATTGAGGTTTTTTTTAGAAGATTTTCTCTCTCCTACTCATCACTTAAAGGAGGTCGGCCAAGATAGTTGTACGCAAGTTTGAAGAAGAGAGAGAAAATAAAGAGAACAAATAGGAAAGAAGAAAAAAAGAAAAGAAAAGACAAGGGCATGGATGGAATTTCTCATTAAAATAGAATATTGTCCAAATCCAAGCAAGAAAAATCGGCCAAAGGGGGTTTCTTGTGCAAGAAGAGAGAGAAAAATCATGGGAGATCTCTCTCCACATGTTTTCTCTCTTCTCTCTCCTCCACTTCATCAACAAGATAAAAAAAATCTTTTTTTTAAAAGCTAAAATCGTTAGCGTCCCTCCCCCATTCTCTATATAATAGAATTAATACAAGGGGAGGAGGCACTTCATTCTTCTTTTAGGGTTTTTTTTTAGTTGCTCTATCTCTTTTTCTAGTTTTCTCTTTCTCTAGCTCTAGTTCTAAGTTTATGCTTTAAACACTTTTAAAAGTTCTTTTTATTCAATTAATGCAAGCACTTTTATTTTTAATTCAGTCTTATATTTTTATTATTTAAGCAATTGAAGTTGTAATTTTCAAGTTCTAGTTCTAGGCTTAGTTCTAGGTGACAAGAATAAGCTATGAAGCATGTCTTTCAAGTTCAATTTTTTTCTTCAGATTTGTTGTCTCTAGTACTAGAAATTCAGATTTGGTTTATTCCAGATCTGATTTTTAGTACTAGTAGTATCTCAAATTGATCAAGTTTTCAGTTCAAGGGTTGAAGTTCAAGTAAGTAGGCTCCCTCAGTAGTCTTCTCTCCCCCCTCTCATTCCCTCTTCTGACTATCCTCTCTTTCTTAATTTAGGATTCTAATTTCAGTCGTTACATTATTGCTATCCCTTTCCCCCAAGGTTTATGGCTAGTGTATATGTTGGCTTTGCCCCTCCTAGCCATAGAACCATCATTTTATTGTTTTTATTTTAATTGTCTCCCTTTCCCTAAAGCCAAGTAAAGTAATCCTTGTAAGAGTGACTCTCTGGTCAAGTAGGGAAGCTCATATTATGATGTATCCCTCGGGCTAAGTAGAGAAACCTACTTATCAGTCTCTCTCTAGCTTTATCCCCTTTCTTTTGCTTTATTTTTATTTCAGGATTTTTTTTCCTTCATTGCTTTTTAACTATGTGGGGTTTTTATTTCAGCTATTTATTTATTTAATTTTAATTGCGTTGCTTGCGTATTTAAATTTTTAGATGATGAATGGATAGGACGTTATTTTAGATACATATGTTTATGATAGTAATTAGAATTAGATCACAACCATTTTCGGTTCACTTTCGCATTATTAAAAGAAGCAAAAATAAATAAATAAATAAATAAAGTGACTGCTCTCCCTGTGTTCGACCCATAGCTACACTGATCCATACGCTTGCGGTTACATTTTAAAATCTCAAACACTAATCCTAGTACGATCGGAGGACGAGGTGGTCTCAGGGCTGTAGGCACCACACTAGTGTTAGGGTGGAAAGATGTGGCGCCCGATCCACCAGCTGGTCAAGAAGAATAATCTGACGGCCTGTAAGGTTGCCAGTAAGAGGGACCATAAGAGTATAACCCACGAAAGTTCTTGCTCGGCCACCCGAATCAGCATATGGATTTGCCCCTTCCACAGTCCCGGTGTAAGGGGTGGCTCTCCCTTCTGCTTGTCTTCTATTGTCTTCGCTTTTTGCATAATCTGTGCATAATCGGTTAAGTCTAATACCTCCGACACTGGATCAATAAATGTCTTCAGCCCTTTCAAAAATTTTTGGGCTTTTTCCTCAACCGTCCTCATATGACAAGGAGCAAAATAAAATAAGATTTCACTCTCAGTAATTGACCAAAATGCGTCCTCAACACAAAATACGGCTATGTACCTTTATTATGCGTACATGGCCTTGTGATATGTGCAAGTGCATGGCTTGGGCACGCGAACTTCACTAGGCACCGACTCCAACTCGTCTGGCCAACTTGAGTTTAGAGTCACCCTTGCCATCATGTTCCATAGGGTACCCGACTCGGCTCGCTCAGGTTCAGGTCCTACAAGGTCAAATCGAACTAACCGGGGAATTAGACCGGGTTTAGAAAGTAGGGTATCACATAGAATTTGAAGATGTGTTTATGTGGATGTTTGGAACTTTAGGGTAAGTTTATTTGTTTTAATTGTTTTATTGTGGTTTGGTGGTGATAGTGTTTGGTCACCCTTCTTTTGTAATTATGTTTATGTATGTAGTTCATCAGGTGACTTCTTTGTAAATTTTTAAAAATTCAATATAGTGTCGTTATGCTGTCAAAATTTTATTAAATTAAGAATTTCAATGGCTTATAGAATCAACCAATTGATATTTTGTTAATCTATTTAAGTTCTACTCTCATGCATATAATGGAATGCAAGAATTTAAACTTTTTTATCTTATTACAGGTTTTAGTTCTTCAAAGCTTTTATGTTTACCCAACCGGGGGTCCAATTATAAGATTCTAAGGGATCTATCATATATGTTGTGAGTGGTTTGAGCATCATGCTCTGATACTACCATTGTCACACCCCATTCACACAGAACCGGACTGGTGACCAAGTTAACTCTTGTTAACCCAAAACCTACCAGGATCATCTGACGTAGTAATCACTACATAGTATACACACAACTAAAGAAAGCAAATTCTGTATTTTAGTAGAACTCTTACTTATATATACCTGTAAATACCCCAATACTCTTGATACCCAAATTATATGACATAATACATTTACATGTGGGCCTGTAGGCATGATATTTACACAAGAAATGTAATTTAAATATCCAGAGCACAAAAAGGGGTAACATTGCAAAATAATTAAAACGAATCTTGAGATGGTATTAATGTTGCTGATCAAGGTTGTTGTCCCGTAACACAACTCTGGCTCGGGTACTCAGCCCCGTGCCCAAGGTCTTCTGAGACCCACCAGTCCTCAGTTGGAAACTCTACTATGGGTCCCAAATCAAGCTCTTTGACCGAATAACCTGCAAGATCATCTAAAAATGGTGTGCAAGTGGGATGAGCTCACTAGCCCATTACGTGAAAAAAATGACCAAGCAATCTTTCGCAATACAAATGCACCTATATGTATGCAAATCCATTTTTATAACCTAGATCATCTAAACATCATATATAAGTCATAGGTCATGTACTACTCACAATCACAGTGCACGTATGCCTAGATTATGAGTCACGAACTCCATCCTGCGATACTCTCATAGGGTTGTCGGAGAAGGCCAGTCGTGGGTACCAAAAAAGTAAATTGGGCATTGCCCTGCATTAAAGTAAAATGGGTCTTGCCTTGCATTAAAGTAAAATGGGTCTTGCCCTGCATTAAAGTAAAAGCAGTACAATTGACCCTCTGATTATATCACCAAAGTTGCCGACCGTCCGAGTCATCGATCGGGCATACTTCTAATTGCCACCGTTGGTACACAATCTCGGGCTTCCCCCTAGTGATATACCCAACACCTAAACCCCTGTTGAGAATAGTCGTAGTATAAGGATATGTCATTCCTAACCGTATACTTCTATATGAGATAGTACGACTACATAGTGCCACTGCGTCCCATTCCACGGGCTACCAATGCATTCGTTTCCAAGCCGACTACGGCATTTAGTATAGCAATGCATCACATTCCATAATTTAAATTCATCCATCTCATATCTCAAAGCAAGGATAAGCATGTATCAATTAAAGTTACAACATAACAAATCATAAATGAATTTCATAATACATGAGACAATACATGCAAATGACATTCGTGAATAACTAATCTACACACAGCATTATGGTGATGACATGGATAGTCTATATAAAATAATGGAATGATGTAAAAACACTCTAAAAATAAAATCAAAGTCCTCTTCCCACTTACCTAATTGTGTACAATTATCACCCTTGGTACGAGGAAGATCCGGCGTGCGATGATGTGAATTTCTAGTACAACCTATCATAAAAGAGGTCAAGCTTAGTATATCTCCACTTTAGGTTTAAAACTAATGGAGTACAATGATCCAACGCATTTTAAATCACCATAGGAGGTTGCCCGATAAATTTGGGCCCAATCGGAACCCGAAGGGTCAGATTGGTAGGTCAACTGGTGGACGAGGTACCTATCGGTCCTTGATCGCTGCTCGGCCCAGGAGCTCTATCTGGACCGGTAGGCCAGGAGCTGCGAGCTAGGTACCCACCTATCCTTGCTCGTCAGTCGAGCCAACAGCCCATCCAGGACAGGCGGGCTTCGGATTGGTGGGTCCGACCATATTCAAGCACCCAGAATCAGGATTTTACTGTTCACTTCCATTCTTCATCCCACCTTGGGAAAACCACAAGGGGTCAATTCGACGACATTTTTCAAAAATCTAAGGTCCCATATTGTGATTCTAACATATATCTAGGATCGATTCAAAGTTTTAAGCTTAGATTTTACCTCTTCGTTCAAGAACACTTCAAAAACCCCAAATTCCTTCTCTAACTCAAGAGATCACCAAATGCTTCTCAAATCTTACAATTTCTTCCTTTAAAACCTTCAAAAACAACATGTAGGTCCTTCATTAAACTTTAGATTCATCATCTCAAGTGGGATTAATAAGATCTAAAAGATTTCTACCCAAATCGAAGGGTTTCACTTAGGGTTTCTTGGGGGTTTGAGAAATATAGCTTTTACTCACCTCAAATCATAGATCCCAAGGCGAGGATCACTTTCATGGTGTCGGATTCAAAATATCTAACCCCAACGACGCACAACAAGCATCTTCTTCCCCATTTCTTCCTTCTTCTTCCCTTCTCTTTCCTTCGTTTCTCTCTCTTCTTTACTTTTCTCACCCACCTTGTAAGGCAATAAATGAGGGAAAGAAAAGTAACAAATGTTATTTATACTTAGGTCAAAATATCTAATGACCAGAGTGATAAATCACACTAGTGGGTCTGACCCACCTATGACCACCCACTAGTCGGTCAAAACTTAGCCAATTAATTTGAGATTTCGATGGGGCTCAGTCCCGACACTTATTTCACTCTTGGTAATTGACAAAAATATGTACTCGACACAAAATATGGCTACGTACCTTTATTGTGCGTACCTGGCCTTGTGAAACATGCAAGTACAAAGCTTGGGCACGTGGACTTCACTAGGCACCGAGTCTAACTCGTCTGGCCAACTCGAGTTTAGAGTCACCTTTGCCATCATATTCTATAGGGTACCCAACTCAGCTCGCTCAGGTTCAGGTCCTATAAGGCCAAATCGAACCAACCAGATAATTAGACCGGGTTTAGAAAGTAGGGTATCATAGCAAGTATATCACAAACCTCAATAACATTCATATAAAAAACATAGCTCTTGAACACTTTCACTTACTGCATATTTTCCCACATACTTTAATGACATCACCTTTGGGTAAAGGTCACATTTATCTTGAGAAATATACAATTGAACTAAGTGTACCATTTTGGTGGGTTTCACTCATTCTTATCATGTTTTTATCATTTGAAATGTATATATGTACAGATTTATATACTTTAATATGTTTCTCACACAACCAAGGACAACACAAATAAAGGAAGTATAAAATTGTACGTAAACAATTCAAAAACAAGATTTAGGACAAAAATCATTCCAAAATTATTATAAAATTTAATAGGACAGTAAAATTGTTCTTATTTCTCTTTAGCTATCAATGAACAGCAACAACAACTAGTTTGGGCCCCTTAAAAGCTAAAACTAGATCAAGTAACTATAAACAAACCTTAGGTATAAAACATACATAACAAATAACCAAGCTAGAAAATATAATTTGTTTATCTAGCAAATAAACTACACAAGAGTTATAACCGTAACTACATTCATATCCGTTGGGCTAATAATGCACTAGTCCTCATACAAATCTAAATTTACAATAAAAAAAATATATATGTATATATATATATACTTTTATCACCTCTGGGCTTAAAAGCCTCTATGTTACTATCCTCTCCATACATATATTTTCTATAACTTTGGTGGCATCACCTTTAGGTTATTATCACAAACTTTACTGCACTTGGAAAAACTAGGAAAGAAAAAGACGTGCCATTTTGGTGGATTCTGCCAAACCCTTTCATAGCTTCCTAAAAATGTACTGTGCAGCATAGCATGTGCAAAAGCTCACACCCAGTTTAATTCTAACATATCTATTCATCTTAAGGTGTTTCAAGCATGACATGCAATGATAAAATGACATAAATATGAATTTCTTGTATACATCAATCATAAATAAATTTTCAACACCATGGTAATGATAAACCAATGCAAAAAACTTTAAAAATAGTTCTAAAACATCTAAAAGTGGGTTCCAAAATAATCATTTTGCATTAAAAGCAACCTAGTATACTGAATTTATCCTCCCACTAGTTGAGCGACATAAAACAGCTCAAAGCCCATAATTTTATGATCCCACTTAGTTCGATCAATTATAAATTCATCTATTTATTGGAATAAAAAAATCATTTATATGTGAAATACACCAAAAGTTATTCACATAGGCCCATATCTAAAGAAAATCAAACATTTTATCAAGTAATGTTCATAAATAGGGTTTCAAAAACAATGACAGCATTTGAGAACTTGGTATTGGATTGATGAAAACCGATACTAATCCAATCTAACCAATCTGAATTAATCCAATTAGATTACATAAATAACACATGAAATAAACCTATAACCTATGATCATAGCAAGATAACACTTATCGACCATTTTTCCATTAATCAACTGTCCAATACCTTTTAAAGTAAAACTCTTTGCTTTAAAAACATAATACCAAACTTTTGGTTTTGTTTTCCTAAAACAGAAATCTAGGTCCTTGAGTCACATATGGACCTCTATATCCTCAAGCCACTTTTAAAGACATATAGTTCAGTGGTTCAACCCAAGGAAGAATAATTAATCCAACATACAATTGAGGAATGTATATATATATCCTAAGCGTGTAATACCAAAGAAAATAAAAATAATATTACATCACTAACCATTAAACATAACCAGAGTGCCAACTGCAACTACATTCCTAACCTTTAGGCCTGGAATGCAGTGGTCCACTCAAAAACTACAATGACTGTAGGAGTTCTTTAACTTTCAAAAAATTACAACCTCCTTTGGGTGAATAACAATTTCTAGGTTAAGGTCCGCCTATAGTACTCTTGCATTTATGCATATCTCTGATAATGTCGCCTTTAGGCGAGTATTACCTAATTTTTTTGTCAATAATTTTCTCTGTCTTTGAAAATGAGATAAAATTTTGAGTTGTATACTCATTGCAATAACATTGGATTTACCACTTTGGTGGGTTCCATCCATTCTACTGTAATAGCTTGCAACCACACTTGGTAATTTAAATTTGTGGATTAGGTTCATTACACATTATCCAAGCATAGTTGTGAGGGTAGCGGCCGAAAATGGACTTGTGTACGTCAATTCTGTCCTCTCTCCTCTCTTTGGGTCTCTTTTATGGTGGGGGAGAAAGAGGTGTGTCGTGTGTGCTTACCTTGTAGGCCCCACACCGTCGTATCGTCGCTCGGAGATACATGGGGGCCTATTTTGCAAGACTGTAAAATTCGTCATTTGAGACGGGGGTTTAATGATGGTCCAATACGGGATCATACAAATGGGGTTTGGAGTTGCCACCTAGGGTTATGGGCCTAGGACCCGGGGGTGGGCCCAATTCCTGAGAAAAGGGCCCAAAAGTTGGTCTGGTCCAAAGATTTAGGGTAAGTGTCAGGTTGTAGAATTAGAAAGATGTTAGGCACCCAATCTACCCGGTTCAACCGGTCTTCCTACTAGATGCTTAAGAACGAACATTTTCTATAATTATTACTATTCCACATGTATGGCTAAGTCATCACACATATATACATTGACTGAATTTAAACTACTATATACACTAAAACAAGGTCTATATAAAGTCTACATTATGACAAATTGGTTGAGAAATTATATCTAAATTTAACCCCTATTTCGAGTCAAGAGGGGTGGGCCCTGATTAGTACTGGCTCGGACTGTTTTTCATGTTTCTCCTGGCTCAGGGGAAGATGGTCTTGACCTCCAACTTCCTTACTTGAGAGATGCTGATTGTGATGGTATGGTTCCGGCTAGGAACGGTTACTTTCGGATTTGGATTCAGACAGAGTTTCGGCTAGGGAAGGCTATTTTCGGATTTTGGACTCTAACAGAGCTTCGACTAGAGAAGGTTATTTTCAAGTTTAGGATGAGGTGGCACTCTGGCAGAGCTTCCACTAGGAATAGGCTAGGGGAGGGCTAGGCTGAGGTGGTACTTCGGCAGAGCTTCCGCTGGGAATAGGCTAGGGAGGGCTAGACTATGGTGGCACTCCTGCAGTGCTTCCGCTGGGAATGGCTAAATTTTGGGTTTGACCCAATGGCTTATAACTTAAAATTTTCATTGGATTTAAACTCATTAAATTTTAAATAAAGCAACGTTGGGCTTGAGCACAATAGCCCATAACTTAAATTTTAAAACAAAAATTCCTTTTATGAAAAACCATAGGCTCAGCACATTACATTTAACTTGAGTGATTTAAATAAAATATGTGCAAGTAAAAAGTGTAGGGAGGTAAAATCACTCCCCATTAAATAAATAAAAAAACCCAATTCTTACATTTTGATTGCCCTGCCGGCAGTGTGTTCGAACAATTTCGGCAACGTTCCACCTACCGCTGCGTTTATGTCCTCGTCCCCTACAACTTTCATGTAAAAGGTTTTTCCATACAAGACTTCTTGATGACAGTAAAACATCGATTTTTATGAATTTGAAACCCAAACTCTATACAAAATCGTTTTTCAATTGATTTTTCTTGATTCTAACACCATAGAGTTAGCTCTAATATCAACTATTAGGGATTCTACTCCATAGAATCATATGAACATCCCCATAGTGTTTAGAATTCAAGTACGAACCATAAAAGAAATTAACCACATACCCGTTGAGCGTGGGTGTAGTCCATAAACAAAGATCAATGATAGCCTCACGAATAGTGGTGAAGAACAACACAATTGGAATCCCTCTACTGAGATCTTCTGGAGCCTCGTACTCTAAGGTTATCACTCTTTGTTCACTTGCTTTTGTGAGAAAGTTGTGCTCCAAAACAATATGTTATGTATGTAATGGCTGCACAGACCATAAATATTCTATTTATAATAGAATTCTTAAAACCATAATCTACTCCCACAATAGAAAGGGCTAGGAGTTTCCTAATCAGAGTAGGTCTATAACTACTTGGGCCCAATAGGTCAATCGGTATCAGTTAAGCCCACATAAAATCCTAACAACGTCATTTCATAGGAGAGAAGAGAGATAGAGATATTGAGGTGCTAACATACGCTACGCAGTCAGTTAGCAATCTTTATCCTAAAAAATAATAAAAATGAGAGAAAAAAGGCTACTAGTTTGTTCCACACATCCACGTAGAGACACAACCCTTGTTTTTAGGGGGGCTATGAAAGACACCCTTGCACCTTGAAAATAGGGGTTGACTAGGTGTGTGGAACACTAGTAGCGTTCCTCCCCCTAATAAAAATGTAAGAGGAAAAGAACACTTCTGGTCAAGCATGGGCCAATAAGGGATGCATATGAGCATCAACAAATTACGGGGGTTTTGTATTTCACAAGGGTGGGGGCATCATTTTGCTCCCCTCTTTGCTTTGGGTAGGGCCACATGACCAAGGAACATTCTTTTACCCAAAATTTTAAAATGGAAATCTCTCTCAAAATACTCCTTTTCTATGTGCAAATTAATTTTAAACTCAATTCAATATATTCAACCAATTGTTTCAATTGAAGAGCTATTTCATGAAATTGGTTTGAGCATATATGTTTCTATCCCTCTATATTTCTCGCTATGCAACAGCTTCTCCTCCTAAATTGGGATCTACTTCCTTGCGTCTCACTCACATCTCGCCATTAGAAGGGATTACAGAGGAAGATTCGTAAACTTCACCCGGCGCGCCTCTTTAGATTTGTTTCAAATATTTCCTCTCTGTTAGTTAACAAATGCCCACGTGCATTTGCATGTTCAACTTTACTATAATATATATATATATATATATACTCTTTGTATGAAATCTCAAATTGTTGAGGTTGACTTGGTGAATAGTAATTGATTTTGGATTGTTAAAACAAGAAGGGAAGAATTCAATCCAGCTGTTGGGTAGAGTTGCTCTATTGTGACCTAGTGGTCGCAAGTTTGAATCAAGAAACAACCTCTCTATGAAGCAATAGTAAAACTACGTACATTATGACCCTCCAGACCCCACAGTGGCAGGAGCATCTGCATTGGGTACACCTTTTCTTTTAAACAGCGAGGGAATATTAACACACTCATTTGTTAAACAACGAGGGGATACTGACACCCTCAAGGTGTACTGGGTTCTTGAAAAAAGTGCATGACAAGAACACCTTCTGAAAATGAAAAAATGATCTCACTTCAAATTACTTTTGAAAACCCTTTTATACACCCTTACCTTAAAGAACTTTGGGGAATAAGATGAAAGGCAATTAAAAAAAGATATCAAGTTATAAATGCACCAATAGAGTATAGAGGTGTCATTCAGTCACTCACTTGATTAAAACAACGTATTTAAGCTACCAACTATTGATACAGCAACTAATTATTGATAGCCACATTCGGTTGTGATCCAGAAAGGGATATGATACATGAGCATTTCAGAGGCAAGATCCATGGTTTTGGTGTCTATCATTTTGCCTATGGTCACTGTTATGCAGGTTCATGGTGTGAAAGGTCAATTTGTACACCATTTCAGAAGGCGATGCCAAATGTGGAAAGTGGGGCTCTAGTGGCATTTTTAACCCCATTAATAGATAGATGCAGTCCTCCGTGCACTGCTGGTATAATCATTCACATTAATCTCGTTTTCTGTTTTTAACTTATGCTAAGATCTCAACTCTCTGAACTCTTTTTGGTTAAATTTCAATCAGCTAGAAAAGCAACTATGAATGCTATTCCTCTAACACTGGAGAATGAATAAGTACACAAGGCCATCACTACCACAAATAGAGGCCACCACTTCAGATAGAGTTAGAACCATTAAAGGTGTTTAGATGTTCAGAACAGAATGCACAGGAAACTACTCTGTTACAAGAATTTACAAGAATTTTTCAAGTCGTGAGTTCTCCCCAGTATGTTACTTGATTCCATTGGGTAATTCCAAAACATATGATATTAATCTCTGTTTTGCACGCATATTATGCTTTTGCTGGAATTCATTTCATTCTCTTTTGCATTCACATAGCTTCCTCAAATAGATGTCTGAAATCTGGGTAAAGGAGGAGCTCTAGAGGCAATCAGATGGTCAACATTAGAGAAGGTAAAGCTTGTGATGGTCACATACTTTCTATTTACCATCTACCTATCACAAAACCCATAACAACCCTGCAAATTCATCTTCTCCCATCACAAAGCCCTTTTTTCCATCAAGTCTAGCCTATACTTTTATTTACTACTCTAAAACCCCAACTAAAATTTAGCTTTAACCTTTTCTCATTATAAACAGAAGTTATTCCCCTTTCTTTAGCCTTAACAGACTGCAACTCTGGGGGTATTGGGTGATGAAATCTACTAATTTTAAACCCATATGCAGAGGGAACTTATCATATAGCACTGCATTGGCCTCAATCACAGCAAGCCAAAGCTTATGAGGTTCTTCAGAAACGTCCAGAACCATTTAGAGAGAAGAGCAGTGTTCCTTTACCTCAAATTACCCAAACTCAATCCTCCTTCCCCCTTCGGAATGAACACTATTTTCTCTATTTCATATGTACTGGAACAGGTATCAAGCATAAATTATGCATACTGTACAGAGTACACTGTAAAAAAAGTCAAATTATGGAGCACTCAAGTTAATAAGAAACTATTGATAAAAAATGCCTTAGTAATTCAAACCAACAGGACAATTTCCTTCCACCGAAAAAGAAGCAGCAATGTGAAGGCAACTTTCCATGTCACAAAACCATTTCCAATAAAGCCCACATGTATTTTGAACAGATACCTGTTCCAGTACATATACCATTTCTCACATAAAAAAAAAATCACTGCGCAAGTGGAATTAAAGTTTAAGGATTTTAACAGATGCACAAACTGGAACAAGCACAAGAAGCTGCAAGACAAACTAAAATAAGAAAAATAACTACTTTGCTCAAAGTTCCACCTATAACGTGGACCATCAAACATTTGGTTCCAGATTTTCAATCCCAATGAGGCACGAATTAACACATGAAGATAAACCCAACATATGTCCTGAGCCAAGTCATATCAAAATACAGTAACAGAGGGGAATAAACTCAAGAAGCTTCAGTAACAGGTTGGGTCACTCCATACTTCACCAACAACTTACCGAGGGACTCTGGTGAGCAAACCTCGTACTTCACCTTCCCAGAGGGGGAGAGAAAGACCTCAGCTAGTTCAAGCTTATCTGATGTAAGGCTTGTGCTGTCCATGGTCTTACTAAGCACCTTCAATGCAAGCTGAACAGCTTCTTCCCTGGTGATGTCTTCCTTATAATCCTGCTTAAGCATTGACTGGGCTGCCTGATTGTTCGCCCCAATTGCAGCTGCCTTCCAACCAGCATAATTGCCACTAGGGTCACTCATATAGAGCTGGAAGCCAAAGTTCTTATCCCAGCCTGCAAACAGAAATGAGACACCAAATGGACGGAGCCCACCAAACTGTGTATAGCCTTGCTTAGTATCACATAGAGATTGAACCAGCTGTTCGACTGGCATTGGTTCCTGGTAAGCATAAGTGTAGCGCTGGGCTTGGACTCTGGCAGTGTTAATTAAGATGTTGGCATCAGACATTATACCAGCCACAGCACAGGCAACATGATCATCGATCTTGTACATCTTCTCAGTGGACTTGGATGTTTGGAGCAGTTTAGATGTCACCCTCTTTTCTCCAACGAGGGCAACTCCATCTTTTGATAATATCCCAATAGCAGTTCCTGCATTTCCAATAGCTTCTATCGCATACTCCACCTGGTAGAGGCGACCTTCCGGGGAGAAGATCGTCGTACGGCTATCATACCTCCGAGACATTTTCTGGAATCACTCTAAAAGACACAAAAATACCATGTATTAGAACCCCAGACCTGAAAGAGTCAAAAAGAAATGAATGGACACCAAAACACAAAAGCAGAATGACTACAGTTCAAAGCCCATCAAAGGATTCACTATAATAACAACACCAAACCACATCCAGCACCATAGTGTGAGGGTATTATGCTAAAGCATATCCTAGAAACACATGAAAGAAACTGGAGATGGAAATATCCTTTTGCAACATCATTCCTGCCATGTTACCACTTGAAAATACACAAAGTTACCTTCCCCCCCACCCCCAATAAAGAAAGGTGTATTGCCACTTCACTTCGAAGTTCCCTGCATTATGCAAACACTCAAAATCTCTTACTCTCTATGTTCTCTGATGAAATAACTCGAGAAAAACACAGGTTTTGTGGTTTCTGCCGAATTCTCAGGCACAGAGATAAATGGAGCTCTCTTGCTATTAACCCTGAAACCAAGACCGTTGATGTTTATAAAACAACCCCTAAAACACCCCCTTCCTTCCATAATGGAAATGGAGGTGCTTCTGCCTACCATAGTCTGTTATTGAACCATAGCAACTGATAAGGAGTTGTGCTGATGTGGGCTCTGATGTGGAAATTTGGCCCACATCAGCCAACATTCTCCCACTTGGCCCATATTGCCACATGCCAAAACAAAATGTTTTTATGTCACAAACTTGATTTATGGTCATACCATAACATCCAAGTATCCTTATGGACTACTTAACATACAAATTGAAAACTCTAATCCATGAATCATGGCAGGCTTGGCAGCACATGTACAATATGAAGAATACTCCCATACATAGTTGTCAAAGCGCTAGGCAACCCAAGGCATTAGAGGGGATTCCTAAGTGCTTAGGCAATAAGACGGCCGCTAGGTGGCGCCAAAGGGACCTATGTGTCCTAGTATTCTTTTTTTATGTATCCATTATATCTAATAGGGGCGTGTTTGGTCCAACGGTAAAGGTACGAATGTTGCGACCTGGTGGTCAAGCAGTCGAAACAGCCTCTCGACATTCTCGGGGTAAGGCTGTGCAATTCTCCCACCCCCACCCCCTGGACCTCACACATGCGGGAGCCTCGTGCACCGGGTACGCCCTTATTATATCTAATAGACTAGTATAACATATAGTCAAATAGCATCTTAGCAAAGATCTAATGCAACAATCTACACTTTCTACTTATATTTTACATCAAGAATACAAATATCCAAATAGCATATTAGCAATGCTATAACTCTAATAAGAGCATAATAGCATATGATTAAGATTTAAGAAACAAAATTATAAATATAAAGCAAAAAATGACTGATATCCAATATATCTTAGTCATAAATAATATTATAAGCAATAGCTATTCGCCAACAAGAAAAGCAAAAACTCAACAATAAGTGAAGCACTAAGAACACCAATAAACAACTTGAAAATCTGAGAAAAACCAGCAGCAGAACCTAGTTTATCAACAGTAATAATCATAGTTCTAAATCTCGGTCAAGTTTCGACAGAAATTTCCCAGTTTTGAGCAGGGTCAAATTGAAAATGTACTGGTTTCGAATAGTTTAGACAGTTTCGACCAACCCATGACATGTTGAATTTTACCCCCAAAAGTACCTGGTTTCGAACACCCATATCTCGGTTTCGAGCTGGGTTGAAACCTGCCTCAAGATCAAAATTCTTATCCTTGGTAGTAACTACAAACAATACACAACAAGCCAGCAATTAAGATTTAAACTAAACAGCTCATACTGTTAAGGTTACACAAGTTGTGTAGAAAGACAACTTTTTGGGGGGTGCTAAAACAGTTAAAGAGCACCCTGCACTACGTTCAATAGATTTATGCCTAAATGCTGTCCAGTGCTAAATTGCATCTCCAAGGAATTGGCTAGCACAAACAACAACAACAACAAACTCATCCCAACTTAATGGGGTTGACCATATGGATTTAAGCAAAAGAAAAAGGGAAATAACACAACACCAGCACATCAGAAAAATCTCAGCTAAATGGGATCAGTTACATGGATCCTTGCCCTCCAATCGGCTCTATTTGAGGTTACACTTGGGACAAAGCCTAAACTATGCATGTCTTTCCTCACTACTTCTCCCCTATGGTCATTTTAGGCTTGCCCCTAGCTCTTTTAACTCCTTCAATCTGAATCAGATCACTCTTCATTACTAGTGCATCCTCAGGCCTCCGGTGAACATGGCCATACCACCTCAAACGACTTTCTTGGAGCTAATTATGGATCGGAGCAACACTCCCAAATGATCTCTAATATGTTTATTCCCTACTTTATCCTTCCTAGTTTTGCAGCACATCCATCTTAACATCCTAATCTTTGCTACATATAGCTTATAAAAAATATGACCCTTCTTATTGTAATAATGGGATTTAGGGATGTTAGAATACAAACAAGTCCTTAGGTTCTTTCGGGGTTTAATGGTCCTTGTGATATTTTAGAACTTCCTCTCCATTATTTTAAATAAAGAGGGCTAGTTTCATGTTAGACACAAGTCACTATTCCTCTCAACATTCTATCAACATGGTATCAAAGGGGAGATCCAAACCCCTCTCTCGTGGTGCTTCTCTAAACTACCGAGGGCCTCTCTACTACATCTCTTCTCCTTGTCTAGGCTCTCAGATCTCCTTTTCCTTATGATTTGAGAGATCCAACCCCTTTTCTCACCTTTTCGATTTAGGCTTTTCACCCTAATCAATTTTTGTCTCAGGGTTTTGTTTTCCCTACTTTTTGCATTGATCTATGATAATGACATCTTCTTCTAGTGTTGTTCACCTGCTATGTGGCATGTACTAGCCACTTTTCCATTTTTGGCTCCCAATCTAGAGAAAATCAATTTTTTCAAGGTTTTTCCCTCCTTTTTGGTGCTTTTTCTGCTTGGAGTGGTTGTATTAGTCTATTTCAGCGATCTTTGCAGCTTTGTGACCGTTAACCATGTTTGGATAATGTAGGGATGGATTTGACAAGTCAAACCAGCCCCAAACTGCAGGAACTTTTAATCAGAAGAACAACCAGAACCAGCCCAATAAAATATCAGAAAATTATCTATCTCAACAGTTTCAGAAATTCTGTAACTGAATAATCAGCCAAGGAATTAAGGACTTAAATCGCCAATCAATAAGACTAAACAATGAAGCTTATGACCAGCAACCAATCAGCAACATCCAGAACAAAGCGATTCAAAATTCTGGGCAGAAACCAGAATCGGCCAGAATAGAGAAAATTTTTATAACAATAAAATTCCAGGTCTGATTGACCCCAAATTAGGATCGAACCACCCTCTCAATAGGCCTAACACTCGACCAGAATAAGGGAGCCATCAGGTGGCTGGTTGGTCTGATCAGTGAAGGATCGGGTAGGAGAAATCTGGGAAATTCGAAACCAGAAATTTAAAGAAGATCAGATCTGTTACCTGATTTGTTTGAACAGTAACAAACCTTTGAAAAGAAGACTTTGAAAGAGAAAAGGAACACTTGAAGATGAACCTCTTGGACTTCTCGCCGCAAAGAGTTGTCGGATCGAACACCAACCCAATACCTTGATCAAACACAAGGAAGTTCTCTCGCAGAGAAAACAGCAGCAGCAGCCATGTAGTTTGTAAAAATCGTGGCTCATTAAAGGAGCCATAGCTTTATTTATAATAGTGATAGGGGTTACATAAAATAGAAACTAACTTTAGTTTCCAAAAACTGAAATAGGAAACTAAAAATTAGAAACTCAACTAGTTACTAAATCTGAAAATAGAAACTTACAAATTAGAAAGTCTTGTGACTGAAAATTAGAAACTAATTTAAGACTGAAAATTAGAAACTAAATAACCCCATCTAAAAAGGAAACTAAAGAAAAAGGAAACAAATCATTGAATCCCGTATGCAACCTTAGAACCCCTAGTTTAGACCCATAAAAGTAGCCCAATATACTCCAAACCACATGGACTGAAGGCCCAACACGTATACAACCCAACCCTAAGCTTATTCCTAATAAAACAAGCCTAGTTTGGTGAAGAATCTGCATCAACTCTCCCCGGCTTGGAAACATTCGACTCCGACGAATGGATAAAGGACATGTAACGCTCATACAAGTCGGGATCAAGTCTCTTGAAATCATCAGCATGAATCCAAGTACAGTCACTACGGGGACGGCCTTTCCACTTGACAAGAAAAGTGTGATAACCGGTGCCACGGCGAGAGGTCTTGTAATTATCATCCAAGACGTCTTCAATAACTTCAGAAGTGGGTGGCTTCAGTTGAGGCAACCTCAGCATTTGCTCCGAGTCTCCATCATCTGAATGATGCCCAACATAAAGGTGAAGATGAGCCACATTAAACACGTTTCTTATGGTCATGTCATCAGGCAACTCAAGCACATAAGCATTAGGTCCTATACGTTTTAGCACCTTGTAGGGACCCATCTTTCGTGGATGTAGCTTGGTATTGACATCTGTCTGAAACCGTTCAGGATTTACTCGAATCATCACCTTGTCCCCGGGTTTGAACTCCACATAACGCCGATGACGATCAGCAGAAGCCTTATACACCTCATTGTTCAAGGCAATACGTCGTCGGACGTTGGCATGCACCTCAGTGATATGACGTAAGAACTCATCAGCTTCAATACTAACTCGAGCCTGGGGTGGGAGTGACATAAGGTCAATAGGCCGCTTAGGTTGGACTCCAAGCAAGATCTCAAAAGGAGTACGACCTGTTGTCCTATTCACTGAGCTGTTGTAGGCAAATTCTGCAATGTCAAGAATAGAAGGCCATGTCTTCTCATAGTCTCGAACCAAACACCTCAACAAGTTTCCCAAGCTACGGTTCACCACCTCTGTCTGTCCGTCTGTCTGTGGATGAAATGCAGTTGAAAAGTTCAGCTTTGTATTTGTCTTCAACCACAATGTCTTCCAAAAATAACTCATGAACTTAACATCACGGTCAGACACAATACTAGTTGGCAGCCCATGTAGTCGTACTACTTCCTTGAAGAAGAGCTTTGCAACCTGATAAGCATCAAAAGTCTTACGACAAGGTATAAAATGAGCCATCTTAGAGAAACGATCCACAACCACCATAATGGAATCATATCGTTCTCTAGTAGGGGGTAGTCCAAGAACAAAATCCATGCTAACATCAAGCCACGGTGCATGAGGAACAGGTAGTGGAGAGTATAAACCTGTGTTCTGTTTTCCCCCTTTTGCCAACTGACATACACGGCATCTCTTGATTACATGATCGACATCCTTTGCAATGCATGGCCAATAATATCGATCAGTCACCTGTGCAAGAGTCTTATCTTTCCCAAAATGTCCCCCTAATCCTCCTCCATGTAACTCTCGTATGATGTGATGACGTAGGGAAGAGTTTGGGATACAAAGCCGCGTGCCAAAGAACAAGTACCCGTCATGAATAGAGTACTTTAAGTGCTGCCCACCTTGTTGTAACTCCATAAAGACAGTGCTGAAATCAGAATCAGATGTATACTCACCTCGTATCTGATCTATGTTAATAACATGTGCTGAAAATGTGTTAAGTGTGAGCACTTTTCGGCTAAGTGCATCAGCCACTGTATTCTCTTTTCCCGCCTTGTACTTTATAGCAAATACAAACTCCTGCAAGTAGGCTACCCATTTGGCATGTCTATGGCTAATCGATTTCTGTGAGTGAAGGTGCTTCAAGGCCTCATGATCAGTGTACAAAATGAACTCCTTACCAATGAGGTAGTGCCTCCAATGGCGTAGCACTTGGACGACTGCATACAACTCCAGATCATAAGTCGAATAGCGCTTCTTGGCCTCATTCAATTTTTCGCTATAAAAAGCGATGGGGTGTCCTCCTTGCATTATCACTCCTCCTAGCCCAACATGTGAAGCATCTGTAGCTACCTCAAATACTTTGTCAAAATCTGGTAGGCGTAGGATGGGTGCCTCGGTCATCTTCCTCTTCACAAGAGCGAAGGCTTTGGTCGCTGCAACTGTCCATTCAAACTTCCCTTTACTCGACTTCATACATTCAGTGATGGGTGCCATTACTGCACTGAAGTTCCGGATAAATCTCCTATAGAAGGAAGCCAACCCATGGAAGCTACGGACTTCTGTTAGAGTCTTAGGTGTGGGCCAATCAGTGATGCTCTTGATCTTCTCTGGATCAGCTTCAACCCCCTTTGATGACACTATAAATCCAAGGAATACAACCTTGGGCAGCATGAAGGAACACTTCTTGAGATTACTGTATAACTTCTCAGCACGGAGTACTCTCAAGACTTGCCTCAAGTGATCCTTATGCTCTTCTTGGTTCTTACTGTATACCAGAATGTCATCAAAATAAACAACCAAAAAGCGACCAATGAAGGGACGAAGGACCTGTGTCATCACCCTCATAAAAGTACTAGGTGCATTTGTCAGACCGAACGGCATGACTTTCCACTCATATAAGCCATCCTTGGTCTTAAAGGTGGTCTTCCACTCATCCCCAGAACGGATGCGAATCTGATGATAGCCACTCCTCAGATCTTGGAAAAGACCTTTGCCCCGGACAGCATATCCAACATATCATCTAGTCGTGGTATAGGAAACCTATACTTGACTGTTATCTTGTTGATAGCACGGCTGTCCACACACATACGCCAAGAACCATCCTTCTTTGGTGTGAGTAAAGCTGGTACTGCACAAGGACTTAAGCTCTCCTCAATGAAGCCCTTCTGTAGTAACCCATCCACTTGCCGTTTCAGCTCGGCGTGCTCAGTAGGACTAAGTCTGTAAGTAGGAAGGTTGGGTAAAACCGAACCAGGTACCAAGTCAATGGCATGCTGTATGTCTCTCATGGGAGGCAACTCATCTGGGAGATCATCAGGGACTAAGTCAGAAAAATCAGACAGGAGCTCTCTGATAGGTGCACTATACGTTACCTCAGGTTGGGGGGTGACTTCCCTAGTAACAAGTGCCATAACCATTCCAGTCTCATGACTTGTGCGTAAGAACTGTTTATGGGAAATAGTTAGCAACTCCTTTGTGGGCAGAGCTAATACCTTCTTCTCATTGTCAATGCCCTTCTGATTTGACCTTAATGATCTCTTCCGTCGTATTTCAGCCGGCACATTTACCGGATAGAAAGTTGTAGGAACTCCCTTCCACATGAAAGTACACAGATTCTTCTTCCCTCCAACCATGGCATCATTGTCATACATCCAGGGACGACCAAGCAATACATCTGTGAGTTTCATTGGGATCACATCACACCAAACTTTCTCTTCATATCGGTAAAGTTTTAAAGGAACTGAGCACCTCTTATTCACCTCTAAGGTATTACCATTCAGCAAGGATACCTTATAAGGCTGAGGATGTGGGTCAGCTTTCAAGGTTGCTTTCTTCACAAAGGCTTCAGAAACAACGTTGACACAACTGCCACTATCAATGATAATCTGACAAGTATGCTCCCTGACTTCATACGGCTGTAGAATATGCAGTTACGTCGCCAATCCTCTCCTTTGGTTTCAGCCACCAATATGCGAGTAACAATATTTATTCCCTGGGTATCATCCTCATTAGTGTTTTCCATATCATAGTCATATCCACCATCATCATCATCATCTAAGGGGTAGGGATAAAGAGCTGACTCATCCTCCTCATTGGAGTCTTCAACCTCAGCTACTGCATTAACCCTCTGCTTATGTGGACAAGACTTAGCAAAATGTCCTAACTCTCGACAATGGAAACACTGTACCTTATTACTACCTGTCATGGGTGCCTTTCCTTTATGATCAGCTCGTGGAGGAAAAGTGGATTTTGGAGGTGTTGAGCTACTAGGTTTAGTGGCTGGAAAATTCTTCTTTACCTCCCCAGCTTGGAAACCAAACCTTCTAACTGGCTGTGCTAGAAGCTCCTCTGCTCGTAGGGCCTTGTCAAAACAATCCCTCACTGAGTGCACTTCAACAACTCCGATACCCCTGTTGATTTCAACTCGCAATCCCAGTCGAAACCGAGATAATAGTTGCCTTTCATTCTCCCTTATGCCTGTACGAGAATAAATTGCGTCAAACTTGTTCATGTACTCGGCAACAGTCATAGACCCTTGACGAAGAGAGTTCAGCTGGTCTTGTATGCGAGCTCTGAAGTTGCGTGGCAAGTATTTATCTGATAACTCAAGCTTCATCTCTTCCCAACTAGTAGGTTCTCTACCACGGTCTTCCAATTCTAGCTCATAGGTCCTCCACCACTCACGAGCAGCCCCAACTAGCTTAGCACGAGCTAGTTTCATCTTCCGTTCTTCAGGTAACTCATAATAGTCAAAATAGTCGTCTAGTGCCACTACCCAATCATAGAACAATTGGGGGTCATATCTCCCATCAAACTCCTTCAGATCGAGCTTGACCTTCTGTGAATCTCCAGAATACCTTTGTTGCACGGGACGCTCAGTCTCAAAATATCCTCTTACATGCTCTTCAAAAGTAGGTTGTGCTACCGGAACCCTCTGTGGTGCTCTCAGATTAGGGTTTGCTCTCCTGTTAGTCAACTGAGTAACCACATTCATTGGAGTGTCCACTTCGGGTGTGGTACGTGAACTGCCAGTAGGCTGTTGGGGTGGGTTCTCTTCATTCAACAACCTGGCATCCAATTCAGCCTTCAATTCAGCCTTTAGTTCAACTCTCATATTCTGTATCAACTCCATAATAGAAGCTAAGGTGAGGGTGTTGTTCTCAGCCATGCTCTGATACCACTTAATGTAGGGATGGATTTGACAAGTCAAACCAGCCCCAAACTGCAGGAACTTTTAATCAGAAGAACAACCAGAACCAGCCCAATAAAATATCAGAAAATTATCTATCTCAACAGTTTCAGAAATTCTGTAACTGAATAATCAGCCAAGGAATTAAGGACTTAAATCGCCAATCAATAAGACTAAACAATGAAGCTTATGACCAGCAACCAATCAGCAACATCCAGAACAAAGCGATTCAAAATTCTGGGCAGAAACCAGAATCGGCCAGAATAGAGAAAATTATAAAACAATAAAATTCCAGGTCTGATTGACCCCAAATTAGGATCGAACCACCCTCTCAATAGGCCTAACACTCGACCAGAATAAGGGAGCCATCAGGTGGCTGGTTGGTCTGAACAGTGAAGAATCGGGTAGGAGAAATCTGGGAAATTCGAAACCAGAAATTTAAAGAAGATCAGATCTGTTACCTGATTTGTTTGAACAGTAACAAACCTTTGAAAAGAAGACTTTGAAAGAGAAAAGGAACACTTGAAGATGAACCTCTTGGACTTCTCGCCGCAAAGAGTCGTCGGATCGAACACCAACCCAATACCTTGATCAAACACAAGGAAGTTCTCTCGCAGAGAAAACAGCAGCAGCAGCCATGTAGTTTGTAAAAATCGTGGCTCATTAAAGGAGCCATAGCTTTATTTATAATAGTGATAGGGGTTACATAAAATAGAAACTAACTTTAGTTTCCAAAAACTGAAATAAGAAACTAAAAATTAGAAACTCAACTAGTTACTAAATCTGAAAATAGAAACTTACAAAATAGAAAGTCTTGTGACTGAAAATTAGAAACTAATTTAAGACTGAAAATTAGAAACTAAATAACCCCATCTAAAAAGGAAACTAAAGAAAAAGGAAACAAATCATTGAATCCCGTATGCAACCTTAGAACCCCTAGTTTAGACCCATAAAAGTAGCCCAATATACTCCAAACCACATGGACTGAAGGCCCAACACGTATACAACCCAACCCTAAGCTTATTCCTAATAAAACAAGCCTAGTTTGGTGAAGAATCTGCATCATTGGATCTGCGAGCTCAACCGCGTCCACCGGTGGTGACAACTCCAGCACCCTTCCCACTTTTCCTCCTTGTGCTATCAAGCTTTATGGAACCAACTACCTTATGTGGTCACGCTCATGTTGTATCTCCATCAAATCCCGTGATTATTATGGGTACCTTACTGGAACCACAAAGCGGCCTACCACAAATACTGATATTGATAAATGGGAGTGTGCAAATTCTCTTGTTATGGCTTTCCTTGTCAACTCTATGCAGCCATAGGTTGCTCATGGCTATATCTCCTTGACTCCACTACGAAGATATGGAAGTTTGTACAGGAGAATTACTCCCAGGCAGGGAATGATGCTCAGGTTCTTTACCTGCGCCAGAAGGTTCGTGACCTGAAGCAAAGAGGGTAACTTCTTTTGCAATACTACTATGAGTTGCAACCATAGTGGCATGAGTTGGACTTCTATGAGGATTATGTTCATGTTCCCATCACTCTTATTGACGTCACCGGATTTCAGAAACGAGAGGACAAGATCAGATTCTATAACTTCCTGGCAGGGCTGAATGTGGAATATAACCAGTTGCAGGCTCAGGTTCCAAGCGGTCTTCGTTTCCTACCTTGGAGCAAGCCTATGCTATGATCCAACTTGAGGACAGTCGTCGTACCACTATGCTCCCACAGCCTATTGTCACTCCCACCGAGAGATCCGCACTTGCTTTTGGTACTCAGTCCTATAGCGCAACTACACAATCTGGTGGCTCCTCTACTAAAGTTCTAGTGAAGTGCGACTACTGTGGTAAGCAGTGTCATACCAATGAGCACTATTGGAAGCTTCATGCTTGTCCTGCTGATACATCTGGCAAAGGTTGTGGTAACTCCGGTCAGACCAATCATACTGAAGTCGCAGACTCTGACTTTGCACTTAACATCTCAACAGCCTCTCTATCATCTGATGAGCTTAATTTCTTCTCGGCGCCTTCTCACACATATGGAGACCCTTGATGCAACTGTAAGTTCTGCTCATTCCACTCTTTCCGATTCGAGTACCTATTTTTGTGGCCATAGTACATATGTCCAGTCTACCACGTAGATTATTAACTCTGGGGCATCATCATATGACAGGTTCTTTGGCTCTTTTCTCTTAGTATACTACCTGCTCTGGTAATGGTAAGGTAAGATTGGCTAAAGGGATTCATTCCATTATCTTGGGAAAAGGCTTTGTTAGTTGTAATCCTACTTTATCCTTTTCAATTGTTCTGCATGTTCCATCTTTTCCTACTAACTTATTATTCATTAATAGTCTTACTTCCAATCTTAATTGCAAAGTCACATTTTTCCCATCTCATTATATTTTTTAAGATCTGATGATAGGGGCAATGATTGGCTCTAGTAGGGTAGGTGGTGGTCTATATCTGCTTGATGATGACTCATTGTTCGTCTCTGGTTAGGCTCTTCAAACATCTTCTATGTCACCTCCCATCTATGAGTTACTACAATGTCACGTCCGTTGGGACATCCTCCTTTGGGAACTTTAGCTAGGATTTTTCCTTCTTTTAAGCATTGTAATTCGAGTCAGTTTTTTCTGTGAGGCAAGTGTATTGGCCAAAAAAACTCCAATCACTTACTCTGTTTTTGGTAATAAAAGTGTCACTCACTTCTCATTGATGCAATTTGATATTTGGGGTCCATCCAGTTATGTGTCTGTCAATAGTTATAGGTGGTTTGTCTCTTTTATTGATTGTCATTCTCGAATCACTTGGGTTTATATGATGTGAACCAAGCGTGAGACCTTTTCATTGCTTTCAGCAATTTCACTGTATGACTCAGACTTATTTTGGTGCTACTATTAAGATTTTTCGAAGTGACAATAGCCGTGAATATTTCAAAGGGTCTTTTCAAGCTTATCTTTATGCTAATGAGATGGTCCATTAAACCAGCTATGTCAATACTCCAGCTCAGAATGGTGTTGTTGAACAAAAGAATTGCCATATTTTTGAGGTAACACGCTCTCTTATGTTTGAGATGCATGCTCCTCCCCAATACAGAAGTGACGCAGTTCTCACTACCGCTTTTCTGATCAACTGAATGCTTTCTTAGATTCTCGCCTTCCACTCTCCTCTGGATTTTCTCCAGGGCTCTGCCGCTTTTCGTGTTCCTCTTAAGGTATTTGGTTGTGCCTATTATACTCGTGATCATCATCCATGCGAGAAGTTTGATCCGCATGGTATCCAGTGCATTTTCTAGGGTATTCTCCCACTCAAAAAGGTTATCGGTGTTTTCACCCTCCAACTCGACGTTGGTTTGTGACTATGGATGGTCTTTCATCAATATACGTCTTGCTACACTGCACCACCTCTTGGGGGGAGTCTTCTTCCATTGTGGAAGATATGCCGTCTCTTGAACTTGCTACACCACCATCTGTTATCCCTACTGATGTTCCATCTCAGGGAGATATTGACACTCCTACTCCTCCTCAGCCTTGTCCAAAGATGTGTGTTTATAGTTGCAGACAACAAGCTCAAACCACTGCACATCCAACACCTACTCTACCATGCCAATCATCTCCTCTCGAGCCTGATCTTGTCCCCTCGAACTCAGGTGATTCTCTTCCCCCTTCTGTTGATGTTCCAGGTGATAGTATTGAGACTTCTCGTGTTGCCTAGTGTATTTTGCAAAGGCACTAGGTCTTATACTTTACATCCTATCGCTAAAATTGTTTCATATGACTCACTTTCTCCATCTTAGTATAGTTTTGTGCCATCTCTATCATGTGTCTATTCCCCATACCTGGCAGGAAACGAGTGCAGACTCACAATAGCAGGCATCTGGTTGAGGAGATGTAGGCTTTAAAAAAGAATGAAACATGGGATCTACTGTGTCTTCCCTCATAAAAGAAGAGTGTTGGTTGTAAGTGGGTCTTCACACTTAAACAGAAGGCTAATAGTATAGTAGATTGTTACACGGCCAAACTTGTTGCCAAGGGCTTCACTCAAACCTATGGGATTGACTACCAGGAGACATTTGGTCCAATTGCTAAGATGAACACAATCCATGTTATCTTATCCTGTACTATTAACTTAGATTGGGACCTTCAACAGCTGGACGTGAAGAATGCCTTCCTTCATGGGGAACTTGAGGAAATAGATATAGACATTCCTCCTTGGTTCACTTGCTCTAAAACCCAAGGGAAGGTGTGCAAGCTAAAGCGTGCCTTATATATTTATATGGGTTGAAGCAATCCCCTTGTGCTCAGTTCGGACGTTTTCATGAAGCTATGATTGCTACAGGCTACTCTAAAATCAAATCCGACCACACTCTGTTCATCAAGAGATCCAATGGAAAGATTATTATCTTGATCGTCTATATGGTTGATGTTGTTGTTACTGGTGACAATTTGACAGAGATTTCTCATCTCAAGAAATACCTGGGTGAGGAATTCGAGATTAGATCTAAGACATCTTTGTACTTCCTTAACATTGAAGTTGCCAGATTTCTCGTGGAATCTACTTGTCTCAACGAAGCTTGACCTTCCTTCTGAGATAGGTATTTTTGGGGTGCAAGTTGGCAGATACTCCTATTCATGTTAATGGTCACCTGGTTAACAAGGAAGGAGATTCTATAGACAAGGGGAGGTATCAAAGACTAGTTGGGTGTTTGATCTATCTTTCTCATACTCGCCCCGATATAGCGTATACCATTAGCTTGGTTAATCAATACATGCATGATCACTTGATGCAGATTAATTACCAAAATAGGCTTATTTTATTAGGAATAAGCTTTGGGTTGGGTTCCATACATGTTGGGCCTTTGATCCCATGTGTTTTGAGTGTAATAAACTACTTTTATGGGTCTAGAAGGGGGGTGTCTAAAATACGGGATTACTAGTTAGTTTCCATTTTCATTAGTTTCCTTTTTAGTTGGGCTTGATTTGAGTTATATTTATTTCTTTAGGAATCAAGTTATTAATTGAGTCAAGTCATTAGTAGTTAGTTTCCTTTTTCAACTAGTTTCTAATTTCAATTAGTTTCTAATTTCAGTTTTTAGTAACTATTGTATAAGGAGAATATTTGGTTTCCTTTTGAGGAACCTTCTATTTTGTAATTCCCTCCCCCATTAACATTATAAATAAAGAAGAGGAGGCTCCTAAAAGCCTAGATGATTTTGAAAAACAAATTAATGGTTGTTGCTATTGTCTTCGTCATGGAGATTTGTCTTGTGTCTGATCAAGGCTGAAGGAATTGGTGTTTGATCCAATTGACTCTTTGCGGTGTGAAGCCCAAGAGGTTCCTTTCAAGTGCTTTATTCTTCTTCTTATTGTTACTATTCTTCTTCAGCCATCTCAGGTAAGTGATCTGATCTCTCTGTAATTCTGGTTTTAGAAAACCCAGATTTCTCCTATCGGCCTTTATTGATCTAAGCACTCAGCCATCTGATGGTGCTCCAATTTTGATCTCGTGTTAGGCCAAGTAAGAGGGTGGATCGATTCTGTTTTGAAGCCAATCAGACCAGGTTTTCTTGAGTTATGAATATTTCTCCTATTCTGGCGATTTCTTATTTCTGCCCAGAATAATGATCTGAGTTGTTCTGAATATTGTTATTTGGTTGCTGGTTTATTCTTCACTTAATTGGTCTCATTAGCTGGGAATTTAATCCCTTAAATCCTAGTTATTATTCAGTTGCAGAAAATTATTTCTTCTTAAAATTCTGGTCTTTGGAAGTTCTGTCCTCTTCTGTTTCTGTGGATATAATTCTGATTTATGGTTTGTTAGAACCCTATTCCTATATCTGAGTTAGGCTTTCATCTGGTTTATAGTCTAAACTCATAAATTCTAGTTTCTGGGTTCGAAATTCTGATTTACAAAAATCTGTTTCTTCCTTAATTCTGATCTGTTATATTACTGCCTTACTTTGGCTATTCTTGGTTGTTCTTTGGTTTAAAAGTTCCTACAGTATTGGGTCTGGTTTGGTTGTCCAAATCCATTCCTACATTAAGTGGTATCAAAGCATGGCTGAGAACACCCCCACCCTAGCTTCTATTATGAAGTTTCTACAAAAATGGAGAACTGAATTAAAAGTTGAACCGCAAGCTTTGCGGACTGAACTGAATACAAGGTTGTTGGCTGTAGAGACCCAACCACAACAACCTACCGGTGATTCACATACAACACCTGAAGTGGAAGCCCCATTGAATGTAGTTGCTCAGTTGACTAACAGGAGAGCAAACCCTAATCTAAGAGCACCACAAAGGGTTCCGGTAGCACAACCTACACTTGAAGAATATGTAAGAGGTTATTTTGAGATTGAATGCCCCACATATCAGAGGTACTCTGGCGATTCACAGAAAGTCAAGCTCGATCTGAAGGAGTTTGATGGGAGACATGACCCCCAATTGTTCTATGATTGGGTAGCTGCTCTGGATGATTATTTTGATTATTATGACTTTCCTGAGGAACGGAAGAAGAAACTAGCTCGTGCCAAGCTAGTTGAGACTGCCCGTGATTGGTGGAGAACCTATGAGTATGAACTGGAGGACCGTGGTAGAGAACCTACTACATGGGAAGAGATGAAGCAAGAACTATCTGATAAGTACTTGTCATGTAATTTTAAAGCTCGCATACAAGACCAATTGAACCCTCTTCGTCAAGGAAATATGAATGTTGCGGAATACATGAACAAATTTGATACACTTTATTCTCTCACAAGCATTAGGAAGAATGAGAGGCAATTACTTTCTCAGTTTTGACTGGGATTACGAGCTGAAATTAAGAGAGAAATTGGTGTTGCTGATGCATATACAGTGAGAGATTGCTTTGACAAGGCTCTTCGAGCAGAGGAACTTCTGGCACAGCCAAGTAGAAGGTTTGGTTACCAAGCTAGGGAGGTCAAGAAGAATTTGCCAGCCACTAAACCTAACACTTCAATACCCCCAAGAGCCACAACTCCTTTATGTGAAGTGAAGATACCTCTATTCAAACCAAAAGAACTTGAAGTCAAGGTTCACATTGAAGAGATGGTTCTTGAAGCTTCAAAGACAGAAGGTCAAGAGATAGAAGATTCAACTGAAAAGTTCTACATTGAAGAGAGCATAGTAGACAAGACTAAAACCATGGCAGAAGACTCCAGTGAAGGATTTTACATTGAAGAGAGCATAATAGACAAGACTAAAGATGTGGAAGATGAGGTAGTGATTGAAAGAACTCCACAACAAGTCTTTGACATTCATGATGAAAACGAAGCGTTTGTTCCAATCCTTGATGAGAAGGTTACCAACATTGACGACTCTATGCACACGACATTCACAATTGATATTGATTCAGAGGTTGAGCATATAGAGTTTGTTATGCCATCATGGTTCTTTGAAGAGAAAGCTCCACACCTTGAAGACTAACTTCCAAAAGTCTACAAGCAACCAGAATTTTGTTTAGGAATGGTTAAAGCTGCTACGCACATGTTGTTTCCTCCTTATCATTGCAAAATTCGAGGACGAATTTTTTCAAGATGGGGAGAGTTGATACAGATTAATTACCAAAATAGGCTTATTTTATTAGGAATAAGCTTTGGGTTGGGTTCCATACATGTAGGGCATTTGATCCCATGTGTTTTGAGTGTAATAAACCACTTTTATGGATCTAAAAGGGGGGGTCTAAGATTGAATACGGGATTACTAGTTAGTTTCCATTTTCATTAGTTTCCTTTTTAGTTGGGCTTGATTTGAGTTATATTTATTTCTTTAGGAATCAAGTTATTAATTGAGTCAAGTCATTAGTAGTTAGTTTCCTTTTTCAACTAGTTTCTAATTTCAGTTTTTAGTAACTATTGTATTAGGAGAATATTTGGTTTCCTTTTGAGGAACCTTCTATTTTGTAATTCCCTCCCCCATTAACATTATAAATAAAGAAGAGGAGGCTCCTAAAAGCCTAGATGATTTTGAAAAACAAATTAATGGCTGCTGCTATTGTCTTCGTCATGGAGATTTGTCTTGTGTTTGATCAAGGCTGAAGAAATTGGTGTTTGATCCAATTGACTCTTTACGGTGTGAAGCCCAAGAGGTTCCTTTCAAGTGCTTTATTCTTCTTCTTATTGTTACTATTCTTCTTCAGCCATCTCAGGTAAGTGATCTGATCTCTCTGTAATTCTGGTTTTAGGAAACCCAGATTTCTCCTATTGGCCTTTATTGATCTGAGCACTCAGCCATCTGATGGTGCTCCAATTTTGATCTCGTGTTAGGCCAAGTAAGAGGGTGGATCGATCCTGTTTTGAAGCCAATCAGACCAGGTTTTCTTGAGTTATGAATATTTCTCCTATTCTGGCGATTTCTCATTTCTGCCCAGAATAATGATCTGAGTTGTTCTGAATATTGTTATTTGGTTGCTGGTTTATTCTTCACTTAATTGGTCTCATTAGCTTGGAATTAAATCCCTTAAATCCTAGTTATTATTCAGTTGCAGAAAATTATTTCTTCTTAAAATTCTGGTCTTTGGAAGTTCTGTCCTCTTCTGTTTCTGTGGATATAATTCTAATTTATGGTCTGTTAGAACCCTATTCCTATATCTGAGTTAGGCTTTCATCTGGTTTATAGTCTGAACTCATAAATTCCAGTTTCTGGGTTCGAAATTCTGATTTACAAAAATCTGTTTCTTCCTTAATTCTGATCTGTTATATTGCTGCCTTACTTTGGCTATTCTTGGTTGTTCTTTGGTTTAAAAGTTCCTGCAGTATTGGGTCTGGTTTGGTTGTCCAAATCCATTCCTACATTATCACTACTCGACACACATGGAAGTTGTGTTGCACATTCTCCGTTACATGAAATTTGCCCCAAGTCGTGGCATCTTTTTTTCCCGTCATGATCACCTTAGGGTTGAGACATTCATAAATGCTGATTGGGCAGGTTCTCTTGATGACCACAAGTCTACTACTGGTTATAGCACGGTTGGCACCTTTGTTGGTGGGTAACATTGTTACATAGCGAAGCAAGAAACAAGTTGTGGTTACGGTCAAGTGCTGAAGCGGAGTTTCATGCTACAACTCTTGACATTTGTGAGTTTCTATGGCTACATAGTCTTCTTAAAGATTTGGCAGTCCCTGCTACCAATCCTATGAAGCTATTTTGTGACAGCAAATCAACCATAAAATCATTGCTCACATCACCACCCTGTCCAGCATAATTGAACCAAGCATGTAGAGATCGATCAGTAGTTTATCAAAGAGAAGCTAGATAAGGGTCTTATCACTGTCCCTTTTACTCACAGTAGTGAACTGGTTGATGTATTTATGAAAGGTCTTATAGTAAGATGTTTCATCCTATTATCTGTAAGTTGGGCATATGTGATATGTATGCACCGACTTGAGCTTTAAGGGGGAGTATTGTAATAATGGCTTTCAGGGATGTTGTTAGAATCCAAACAGGTACTTAGGTCCTTGTAATATTCTAGAACATACTCTCCATTATTATAAATAAAGAGGCTAGTGTCATGTTAACACCAGTCATTATTCCTCTTAACATTCTATCAACACTTCTCAACTGCCCAACATTCTACCCCCATACATCATAGTCGGACGTACAACAACCCCATGGGATTTTCCTTTAAGTTTTAAAGGAATACGTCAGTCACACAACATTCCGGGCGCACCTCGCCACTTCATCCATCCCATTTTAATTCTCTGTGAAACGCCATCCCCTATGTCACCACCTTCTTTATCTATAGTTGATCCCAGATATCTAAAATAGTCACTTTGCGATATCTCTCTCTCCTCAATTTTCATAATGTCGTTATCCATCATAGTGCGACTAAAGTTGCACATTATACTAGCAACAGATTACCAAATTTCAGCTTCATATTGCACAAACGCATTCAAGCAACTCCTAACAATGATTAGATGCCATGGACATCGCTCGATTTAATATAAAAAAAATGAGAGAGGAAATGAGAAAGAAGTAAAAAAAATAAAAAAAAAATAAAAAAATAAACATAGTGAAGAAGAATGAGAACGAGAAGGAGAGGAGAAGATGAATAAAAACATAGTGAGAAGAAGAAGAAGAAGAAGAAGAAGAAGAAGAAGAAGAAGAAGAATGCATGGACAAAAACTTACTGCTGGAGATGCTAGAGATGCCAGATAGATGACACAGGGCTGCTGAAAACGTGAGTAGGAGGGAACAAAAAGAAGAACAAAAAACAATTCGATTATCAATTACACTGTTAAAAGAGAAATGGAGGGGGGAGGAATAGTGAAAAAAAACAAAAACATAATGATTTCTTCTCACATTCATGGGATGAAGACAATAAACCCTTTTGAGGGTTAAGACCATAGTCAGTTCAAACAGAAATGACAAAAACTTTGTACGGACAGTATGGCTGAAAATTTTAAAAAGGACAGTAAAAAATATGGTCAAACATTTTGAAAATGGTAATGAAATTAGACAGAAAACGCATTAAATGATTAGATTTTTCATGTATGAGGCCAAAAAGAGGGCAATATAAGCCCATAAATTGGGAATTATTATCTCAATGCATGTATTCAAAGCTCAAAGCAACTGTATTATCAAGCACCCATTTCAAACTCCACATGTCATTCCAAACTCCACAACCATTCCAAATTTCAAAATCCAAGCAGCATATATCAAAGAAGTATATCAACTTCAGTAACACATTTCATGTAATAAGATATTCAAACCTATTCCAAATTCAAACACATAAAAAAAGAAACATTGAATCTCTAAATATATCATCCAACATCATACAAGAACCATAAAACATATGTTCCAAAATTTAAACCCCAAAAAAAAACTCCAAATGTCATGAAAGAATGTCCAAAGATCAAGATTCAAGACTACATAAAAAGATCCAAAGTAGATCCAATAGGACTCATCCCATCCACTCTAGTGTTTAGTAGATTGGGTTAAACTTCAACATACTTTTCTTCAAGTCTCTCCATCCCCAAACCAATATCTTCTTCAACAACATCAACAACAAGAAAAACTCAACCTTATCCCAACTAAATGGAGTCGGCTACATGACTCTGTGCAATGACAAAATAAGGATAGTAATTGTAAAAGGAGAGGAGCACAGCAGGAAAAAATCAATAGAACCCACCTAAATGGGATTAGCGACATGGATCCTAGCCCTCCAACAAACTCTATTTGGGGTCATACTGGGGACAAGACCTAAACTATGCATGTCTTCATCACTACTACTACTCTGGTCATTTCATGCTTGGCTGGCTTGCCCCTAGCTCTCTAAGGTGCTTCAATCTGAATCAGATAACACCTCCTTACCGATGCATCCCAAGGACTCCGTTGAACATGGTTATGCCACCTCAAACGAATTTCTCAGAGATTATCATGAATCAAGACAACTCCAAAATCAGCTCTAATACTGTCACTCCTTACTTTGTCCTTTTTAGTTTTGCCGCACATCCATCTCAGCATCCTCATCTCACCTATACATAGCTCATCTATATAGTTCTTCTTAACTGCCCAACATTCCACTCCATATATCATAGCCGGTCATATAACTATCCTATAGAATTTTCCTTTAATATTTAAAGGAATATGTTAGCCATGCAACAATCCGGAAGCACCTCTCTTAAGCCCAATGTTTTCTTACAACATATTATTTGATTTCAATATCGGTATTGGCAGTGCTGATTGCTTCACCTTCCTTTCTTTTCTTTTCTTTTCTTTTTTTTTTTTTTGGTGGGTGAGGGCAGAAAATTGATGCAAATAGAAACATTTCATAGATGAGGAAGTTCAATGCCTCAACTCTATAATTTTTCATCTCAGATTTTTTTTAATGATGATGATCAAAGGGAGAAAGAGTATGAACCATTATTATGAATCTTAATATTTTCTTCTCTCTGAGATGCTCAAGTCCTCCTATGAGCTCCCATTATTTATTCTTCCAATGTGAACTACTACCAGTTGATCCTCCCAATTTCTCCTGCCATTATTACTAGCACAATGGATCTCATTAAACTGGGCATGGAATTTTTAGCTATGGTAGCAGCATGAAGTCATGGGTTTGAGTCTAGGGGAGGCCACAAATGTTAGGACTAAATCTAGTCCATTGTCCACCTACCGCTCCTGGGATCCTGCAAGGTTGTGACCCTTTATATCAGAGCAAGTCTGCAAAGAGTGCATTGATGAAACAAATGGACTCCATTTATATGTGAATACGAATGAGCAGATCTGCAAAGAGTGCATTGATCAAACAAATGGACTCCACATATATGTGAACACACTGATGCAGATTCTTCACCAAACTAAGCTTATTTTATTAGGAATAAGCCTAGGGTTCAATTTCATACATGTTGAGCTTTTGGTCCTATGTGTTTTGAGTGTAATAGGCCACTTTTATGGGTCTAAAAGAAGGGCTTTAAGTTTACATACGGCCCTACGGGATTACTAGTTTGTTTCCTTTTTCATTAGTTTACTTTTTAGTTGGGTTTGATTTAAGTTATATTTGTTTTCTTAGGAGTCAAGTTATTAGTTGAGTCAAGTAGTTAGTTTCCTTTTTCAGCTAGTTTCTAATTTCACTTAATTTTTAATTTCAGTTTTTAGTAAGTATTGTATTAGGAGACTAAATTAAGGTTTCATTTTAAGGAACCTTCTATTTTGTAGTTCCCTCCCCCATCATTATAAATAAAGAAGATGAGGCTCCTAAAGCTAGAATGATTTGATAAAAAAATTTAATGGTTGCTGCTATTGTCTTCCCATAAAGGGTTGTCTTGTGTTTGATCAAGGCTGATGGAATTGGTGCTTGATCCAGTTGACTCTCTATAGTGTGAAGCCCGAGAGGTTCTTTTTTCTTCTTCTCTCAACCATCCAAGGAGTTACATATTAGTCCAAGCACTACAGGTACTTAAAACTATTCCCTTTCTCAGTTCTGCCCATAAATTCCAGAATTTCTTGCTCTCCAATCCTTCTCTCTCCTGGACAAACCAACCATCTGATTAGGCTCAAATTTGGATCGAAGATGCACCTCTCCTAGTGTGAGACTCGACAAAAATTACAACCCTATTGGACCACCTGATTTTGAGTTATTGAAAATCCCCTCAATTCTGTCCTATAGTGACTGTTATCCTATTTTCGGACCTGAGACTGACATCGATAGCATAGATCTATTTGCTTTTGATTCCTTTGGTGTTCAGATATATTTTCCATATTGTTACTAACCTATTTCATCATCTAAGTTTGCTGGAGCTTTGTCTACAGTTCTTTATAGTCTGATTTCCTGTGCATGTTTTTTGGGTTGGTTTATGGCTGTTCTTTGGTAAAAAAATCCTGCAGTTGTGAGCTGGTTTGACTTGTCCAAATGAGCTTTACATTACACACATGAATAATCAATTCTCCAATGGCTTCTGGATGCTTTGTAGAATCAAGAATGGGAAACGATTTTTTTTTATCATGCAATTAGTGGTAATGATCGACAAACATAAACTGGCTGGTTTTCAATTTTTTTTCTGTTAAATACGTGTTTTAAGGAAAAAAAAATTGGTAATCTTAGCTTTTTTTTCAATCCTTATTTCCTTTCCATTTCTTCTTTAGTTTATTATCTAGTATAGCCAGATTATCATGCTCAACATTATGTTGGATTACACAAAACAATATAGTTATAAAGAGAGGAAGAAGGGAGCAAGTTCCCCCAAAATTGTGTGAAAACATGTATTGGAAGCAGGGAGGAAAACAACAATAGGAGCACTTCTTCGGAAAATAGGTTTTCTGCCCTTGCATTACAGATAACACCTATTTCATTCTTAGAAACAAATCACTTCTCAACCTGACCCCGAAAATTTTGTGTAGGAGAAATCAGGCCTGAACCTTTAGAAAACGAATACGGGAAGCAGAGGAAGAGGAAGTTTACCTCCTCCGGCGCCGGTGCTGCAAGTCTGAACAGTCTTCGGAAGGAAAGGGGTGGAGGCGAGGGCGGCCGGTGGCTTCGAAGACTCGTCACTTGGACAGTCGAACACTCGCTAGGGCTCGGTTCTCCTTCTCCGTTCTCGGACTTCCTTTTTCCTAAACCCGTTCTCACACTACTGTTTATAGTGAAAGGGGAAGGAATGGAGTAAAATGAACGGAGTATAGGATTTTATCTTACCAAAATGTTTTATAAAAAAAAAAAAAAGAGTTAATTTACAGAGCCACCACCTTGGAGAATGCCAATATTATAGAAACACTCACTTCCTTTCACCAAATTAGACTCAGATCTCTTATCGTCAATTACTATTACAGAATATACTAGGAATGCTGATATCAACAGTTTATTTTTCTTAAATACCATTCCACCCTTAAAAATAATAAAATACCGAAATTACCCTTACAGTTACCCTTGATAGTTTAGTACAAAACCCTTGTAGTCCCCAAATCGATTTCACCATGACCCTTTTGATGACGGCAACTACGGCAGAAGAACATTCCCTTTCGATGATTTCACCACAACCCTCCCTCTGTTTTGAATCCCATTAAGAGCACTAGCGGAGCTATTGCTACTTATGATGACAGTCTTTTCAACAACAAACACACTGGATCACGAGATTAGATGATATAATTTCAATCGGATCTCGAGACCATCTTTTTCTTATAAAATTAGCAACAATATAATCACATTGGGGATGGGAATTTTGGATTGACCGGCGGATTTTGGTGTTGGAGATTTGGAGGAGGTTTTGGTGTTTTCATGGAAAAATTTTAGAATGATCATCGTCCCCATGGGTTCATGCCCACCTCAATGGGTAAGGTGAGGGTTCATGCCCACCTCAATTTTAGAATCACGTTTCACCTTAATTTCAAAAATTGAGGGTTCATGCCCACCTCAATTTCAGAATCATGTTTCCTAGATCTGAGAAGAAAAGAGAGTCAGATTAGGGAGATCTAAACATCGGCTGGATTTGTCACCGCCAAAACAGGGCAAGCTCGATGGGTAAATAATGCTCCGCTCTTGAAGCTCTTGAAGCTCTTGAAGGTGGACTGCTTCGATTGCAATGAGAAGATCATCATTGAGGAGGGTGGCATCCCTCTGGTCCTGAAACTCTTGGTGGAAGGAACCTCTTCCGATGCCCAAATTACCGTTGCTACTGCCTTGCTCCACCTCGCAACTAACCTTGAAAGAGTCCAGGCCATCGCCAGAGAGTAGGGGATTTAGTGATTGTGCAGCCCTCTTCGATTTGTCCATAAAGGTTTAGACAGGGAGAATGAGAATCCAAAGGTGAAGCTCCACTGCTTTTCACGGTCTCCATCTTTTTCTGATGCTGGCATGGCTTGATATCCCGGGCGTTGGTCGGCCGATGAAGAAGGCGATTTTGTGGTTCGATTAGAAGTTGGATTCTATCATCAATAAAAGGCTCGAAACTGAGAGAGAGAAAGAGGTAGCCAGCAACGTGAAGAGATTGACGACGACGAATAGTAGAACCTCAGAAAAGGTCAGGTTGCTCCTAACAAAGAAGAAGTAGTATTTTACTCATAAAGGTTAAAGTGTCATTTCACAACATAAATTAACAGAGACTGATGGCAGGGGGTCCGAGTTGAATTTGATGAAAGAAAGGGGGTGTCCCTCTAATATTGGCATTCTCCAAGGGGTGGCATTGTAAATTACCCAAAAAAAAATCTTATCAATTAGAAAATGGATTTTAAATATGGGGTAATAATGTAATTTTGATTTTTTTTTTTTTTTTTTTTTTTTGGGTTTTCTACGGTCCCACAATGTGTCCTACACCAGCACATGGGCCAATGAAAGTGCATATTACATACAGAAGCATCAATAGAGAAGCTTTTGGGCCTTTCATTGGGGTAGGGTGTTAGGCGTCCTGTGAGCATGGGCTTTGCGCACCACAACTTGCATTAGGAAATTGTTTCTCGCCAAAAAACTTTTGGTTCCAGACTCTATAATGATGAGGTCTTGGACCGATTAGAAGACTGTATGTTGTATGTTGTGGGGTATAGGATGGGATTCTAAAATTTTCCAGCCCTGGTATCCATGGGTCTATCTAGATGTTGACAGATTCTCCAGTATCAATCTTCCAACATATTGATTTGTGGATAATTGGAAAGGTTGATTTGAGACTGTTCCAGAACAAAGGTCTAGATTTCCATGTTAGGTTGGTGTCAAGGATTGATTTGCTCTTGGTATACTTGGCTTTGATTATCTTCAACCCAAAGTAAATCATGGCGTGAGAGAAAACGCCAAGTTTTGTCCCAAAAGAAGAGCTTTACCATGGGTAGATACATTATGAATACCAAGGCCCCCAAGGTGTTTGGGTTGACAAATTGAATTTCAATAAACTAAAGATATAGATTTTGATTTAGAGTTGATTTCTTTCTATAAATCGGAAAGCAAATAGAGGATCAAGGATTACCTTAATGAAGCTTTCCTTGTAGTTTAATGAATCATGTTGCACTACGCGTCAATCCGCACAAACAGCGACGAACAAAGGATTGTGGCAATCTTGCGAGGTAAAGTTCAATCCTCCAGATCTAAGAATTGCAATGGAGATCCTTTGAGATATACACTCTTAATTGGGAGAGACATAAAAGAATATGGAGAGAGAGAGAGAGAGAGAGAGAGAGAGAGAGAGAGAGAGAGAAATCTTGAGATTAGGTTCAAAAACCCTGCTTTCTTTTGGCCAAGCCTTTTATTTATAGAGATTTGGCTAGCTAGGGTTCCTAATACTAGTGGATCAATGATTACCCCAAATGGATGACCCACGAATGAACCGAGTCACAACCCAGTCTGACCTAGTTTGATTAACATTCCCCACTCACCCACGTAGCGGATATACTTGATTTTCCTATCTAGAAATCTCTCTACCATAGGTGTTTTATCATAAATGAAATAAAGTGTGCAAACAAATGAGATAGTACGAAGGTAGGAGTGCTATATCAAGCTTCCATCTAACCAATGTAGCACATCACTCGAAAATAATCTTAGGTATTCTAAATAATACAACTACACCAGATCTAGCACTCTCAATCTCTCATGATGAGTAGTGCTGACCTAAAAAATATGCAATGTGCTCATGACTACGTCGAAACATTAATACAAAAAGTCGCCCAAGCAATGAACCACAAAACGAGGTTGTAACTCTGAATAGTTTTTCTTAAACTTGCATGCCAATTCGACTATTCCCAATTGCTTTTCCAATCGTGTCCTGCTGGATCGCATCATCCATGATCATAAGAAGCACGTTAAAGTAGCATCATTATGCATCCTCTTAATAACATGACCACAGGTAGAGGGTATCCATAGGATCAACTCATTGTGATCCAAGTGGCTTATACAGTGACGAAGAAGGGATCTATTCAGTCACTCTCAACGGTCATAACAAATCACGTACAATATGAGATGTATGCTATGGCGCAAACTCCCACTAAGGTGGGACAATCACTCATAAACTAAAGGAGCACCATACGAGTCTATGTTCAGTGGCACTATTAAGCGTCTAACTTGAGTCAATCATCCTAATCGCCCCCACGATGCCTACCTGGATTCTCACACTCGGCTATAAATAAGACACACTAAGATATGGAATCTTTGTGTTCAACTATAGATAGGTCTCATCTTAGGTCTAACTTAGGTGTCATTTTGCTTAAAAGTTGTCTGTTCATTTCATTCACTATATCTAAGCGCCAAGGTGATTTTAACTCATCTTGCTTGTTGTTTCCAAGCACCAAGGTGAATCACCCATGTGATTGGATCGATTCAAGCCTGATGGCATATTTACAAAATAAAATGTGTACACATGTAAATCACTCAAAAGAAATATTTCTCTTACATAAATCAAAGAGTGATATCAAAACTCAAAATACAAATAATTCACGTCAAAGTCCCAAATTCCTAACATGAGTAAGAAAAAAGTCCTGAGCAATAAGCTTGGTCAATGGATCAACCACCATGCTATTCATGGAGATATACTTCAAGACAATTTCCCCTTGTACAATCATGTCTCGAATATAGTGATATCTGATGTCCATATGCTTGGCTTTCTTATGGAACTTGGGGTCCTTAGCAAATGCAAGGTTGTCACACCATCACAGTGTACAAGCACCGCATCTTCTAAATTAGTGGTAACACTAAGGCACCATAGGAACCTCCTCAGCCAAACAACCTCTTGAATGACCACCGAGCACGCAATGTACTCGGACTCCATCGTGGATAGCACGATGTAGGTCTACTTCTTTTTGCTCCAAGATACAACCCCACCTCTTAGGATAAAAGCATATCTTGAAGTAGATTTTCATTTATACTACTAGCCTAGTCAACATCATTGTAGCCTCTCAATCTCAAATCCGAACCATTATAGGTGAAGACGAGATCAGTTGTCCCACGAAGGTATCAGTAGAATCTTTTCATTACTTGCTAATGACCTAGTCCTGGGTTACTCTGGTAACGACTAACCATGCCAACTACAAAGTATATATTTAAATAAGTGTACATCATCGTGTACATTAAACTGTCTATTGCTACTGCATAGGATACTTTAGAAATTTGATTCTTTTCCTCACTAGTCTTAGGACACTGGTCAAAGCTCAAAGTACACGTCTTGTCCATGGGAGTGTCAATGGGTTTCATGTGGAATCGTTCAAAGATCTTTTTTATGTAAGTCTCTTAAGACAAACTAAGAAAATTCTTAGAGAGATTCTGTAAAATCATAATTCTTAACAAAAAATTTAGCATCACCTATGTCCTTCATCTCAAAAGTAGAAGACAATCGCTTTTTAGTGGCGACAATCATCTCCGTGTCATTTTCAACCAACACAATGTTGTCAACTTACAAGGATAGAATAAGAAAATTTCTTTTGAACCATTACACATATATACATTGGTTCTCTTCAATCATTCCAAATCCAATAGAGATAATAGCATGATAAAATATAAAGTACCACTGTCTAGGCGATTGTTTAAGGCTATATATAGAACTTTGAGATGGCAGACTTGTGCTCTTGTCCTTTGACCTTAAAACCACTAGTTGATTCATAAAGATCTCCTCGTCCAGTTCTCCATGTAGAAATGTAATTTTAACATCCATCTGAAAGAGTTCTAAATTTAGTTTTACGATAATGGCTACTATGAGGAAAATTGAGGCAATTCTTACCACGGAGGAAAAAGTCTCATTATAGTCTACACCCTTCCTTTGGGTATCGCCCTTTGCCATACGACATGCATTATACTTGTCAATTGAACAATATAGATTTAAAATAAAGTACTCCCTTCATAGATCTTAAAATACATAACCATATAGATTCACCATATCTATAATAATCAATGGGACATCCATGACAGGAACCATAAATGGGAATAGTGAAGTACCTATGTAAGTTTAGAAGCCCCATGAACATAGATCATAAACCTCTGTCCCATGTGGTTAAACATTATTCCCATGAAGATGACAATGACGAACTATGCAAGTAGAGTCCTTCTACTGAGATCTTCTGTAGCCTCTTACTCTAGTGTTTCCTCTCTTTCTGTGCACTTACTCTTGTGAGAAAGTCGTTCTTCCAAAACCAATAAAGCATTAAGTGATGGTTGTAGGGACCGTCAGTATTCTATTTATAATAGAATCCCTAAAACCCTATTCCACTCTCATAATAGAAAGAGCTAGGAGTTTCCTAATCAGAGTGGGTCTATAATTGCTTGGGCCCAATGGATCAATCGGTATCAGTTAAGCCCACATAAAAATTCTAATAATCTCCCACTTGGGCTATACTGATACTGATGTTTTTCTATTGACACATAGCCAAATAATCCCAAGACTGAATACCACTCAAATAAACTTTGATTCAATCAATAATCTCTACTGTTGAACAATAGTAGAAAATACACCTCAATATACGGCATATAACTATCTAATGTTACAAACAATAGAAAACTATCAATCGAAATAGCCTGGAAACATATATATATATATATATATATATAAGAATTGATATCATACCTGTGATCACATGAAATAAACATTTCCTTATAGGTCATTTCTTGATCCAAAGATCAACCTACTTTGAAAACCTCACAAGTAGAAAACTTTGATATTAATCAACACTTAGGCAAACCGTCATTTTCTTGAATTAATATCTTACTTTAGCATACCGCCATGGCTAACTGCCATTTTATAGATTTAGGTTAAATACCCTCATAAATCACAAACTTTGGCATACCGCCATGGCTAACCGCCATTTCTATAGATTTAGGTTAAATATCCCCATAAATCACAAACTTTAGCAAATTGCCTGTGGTAAACCACCACTTCTTTGGACTTAGGCTAAATATTGCCATAAATCACAAATTCTAATGAAATATCGTCAATTACCTTGACTTATCGTCAATTACTTTGGCTAAACATTGCCAATAAACCTTAGCAGGCACAACTTTTAAACTTTGACTTTTACCATCATGATATCTTTAGTTAAATGAGATCATAAAACTCCTACTAACTAAGCATATCAAAAACCTCAATAACATTAATGTCATAAAACATGGCTCTTGAGCACTTTGTCGATAAACTTGGATGACTTCACCTTTGGGCAAATGTCACATTTACCTTGAGAAATACACAATTGAACTGAATGTACCACTTTGGTGTATTTCACTCATTTCTATCATGTTTTTCACATTAGAGATAAATATATGTACAGAAGTGTAAACTTTAATATGTTTCTTACACAACCAATGACAACACAAACAAATGAAACATACATAAATAATTCAGAGAACGAAATTTAAGATAAAATCAATTTAAAATTACTCCAAAGTCATTATAAACTTAATAGGGCAACAAAATTGTTCATATTTCCCTTCAGTTGTGTTTTGATCAGCAATAACACCTATTTGGGTTCCCTGAGAGCTAAAATTAGATCAAGTAACCCTAAAAATCTCAGTTATGAAACATACACACCAAATTTAGCTAGAAAATTTAATATGTACATCTAACAGATAAACTACACAATAAATGTACATCTAGTAGATAAAACACAAAAGAGTCACAATCGTAACTACATTCTTATCCTTTGGGCTAAGAATGCACTGGTCATCTTGTAAATCCAAATTTACTGTGAAAATACAATTACTTTTATCACATATTGGTTTAGAAACCTCTAAGTTATAGTCTTTTCCATACATGTATTTTCTTTAACTTGAGTGAGACACTTTTGGGCAAATGTTACCAATTTTACTGTGCTTGAAAAAACTATGAAAGAATATGATGTGCCACTTTAGTGGATTCCACCCAATCCTTTCATAGCTTTCTAGAAATATACTATGTAGCATAAAATGTGCGAAAGCTCACACCCAGTTTAATTCTAATATATTTATCCATCATATGGTGTTTCAAACAAAACATACAAGTACAAAATGATATGAATATGAATTTATTATATATTTCAGCCATAAATAATTTTTTAATATCATGATAATAATAAATCAATGCAAAACTCAAAATAGTTCTTTTTCATGAAAAATAATATAGTACACTAAATTTATTCTCCTACTAGAAACCTAGTATACTGACCTTCTACTAGTAACATCCTCCTACTAGCAACCTAGTATACCTAATTTATCCTCCCACTGGTCGAGCGATATAAAACAACTAAAGGTCTATATTTATATCCTCCTACTTGGTTCGACCAGTCATAAATTAATCCATTTATTGGAGAATACAATTCGTTAAATGTGACATACATATAAACTTATTCACATAAGCCCAAAAACAAAGGAAAAACAAACATTTATCAATTAATGTTCATAAATAGGTTTTCAAAGAACAATGACAGTGTTTGAAAACTTAGTATTGGATTGATCAAAACCGACACTAATCTAATCCAACCAATCCAATTGATCCAATCGGAATACAAAAATAGCATATTAAATAAACCTATAACATATGGTCATAGTCATGAAACCCTCATCCACCCTATTTCCATTGATCAACTGTCCAATACCTTTTAGGGTAAAAATCTTTACTTTAAAAGCATAATACCAAACTATTGATTTAGTTTTTCTAGTATAGAAAACTAGGTCTTTGAGGCATATGTAGACCTCCATATTCTTAAGCCACTTTTAAATACATTTAGTTTAATGGTTCAACTTAAGAAAGAATAATCCATTCAATATTTAATTAATGTATGTAACATCAATAAAATTAAAACCAATATTACATCACTAACCATTAAACATAACCAGAGTGTCAACCAAACTACATTCTCTACCTTTGGGTTTGGAATGCACTGGTCCACTAAAAAAAAAAATTAAAATGACCGTGAGAGCTCTTCAACTTCAAAAATTACTGTCACTTTTAGATGAATAGCAACTTCTAGGTTAAGGTCTGCCTAGAATACACTTGCATTTATGCTTATCTTTGATAATATCACTTTTGGGCAAGCATTACCTAATTCTTGCCAATAATTTTCTATGTCTTTGACAATAAGACAAAACTTTTGAGTTGCAAACCTATTGCAGTAATCTTAGATTTTACCACTTTGGTGGGTTCCATCCATTCCACTACAATAGCTTACAATTATATTTGGGAGCTTAAATTTGTAGGTTATTTAAATATGAACTAAATATCAATTTACATGTAAAAAAACAAGCATGTAACTATTAACAAAATAAACATTACAATGCTCAATTATCAAGTACTTTAAGAGTGTCAACGGGAACTACATTCTTGACCTTTGGATCTAAAACATACTGGTCCACTCAAGTTTTGGCTATTATTGCGAGACTTCTTCTAACTTTCAAAAAAATACTGTCATCTTTGGATGGACATCATCTTCTAGGTTGAGAAATTCCTATTCTATTTTTCACTTGCTTTAACTTTAACTTTAACTTTAAATTTTTTTTGATAATATCACCTTTGGGTGAATATTAGCAACCTTGATACCAACCATTATTCTCTATCTTTTCAAACAAAGAAGACCTTTGATTTGTATTATATTATAATAAGGTTAAACTTTACCATTTTGGTGGATTCCATCAAATCTTACTGCAATATCTACAAATTCATTCCGGTAGCTAAAAGTGAGATTGTTTAAGCATGAATGAAAAAAATATATTCATAAACAAAAGCATATACTATTATTACCAATAATAAATAAGTTCATATTCTGCTATGCAAGTAATATATGAGTTGATTTTCTTTTATTTCTTCCAATTAATAGGAAAATCATAAAGAATCATAAAACACCCATACTTGTAACTTATACAAATCAGACCATAAAAGTTAACAAAAACTAGGCTCATAATATATTAAAACGAGGAGCACGAAAAACTAGACTCAACATAAAAAATCAGGGTGAAAAAATTCTTCACCACTTGCCTGTACGAGCCATTCGAAGTTGTAAAATAAAAAAGGATATAAATCAATCTGGTTTGCCCAAACCAACTGGTTCGGCCAAGTGGTCTAATCCGGTTCGAACATATTAGTTCTGGGTAAAAATTTTGGTCTTCGGGTTGGGAATCCGGGTCAAACCCGACGGAGTCTTTGGGTCGGGTGGTCAATGACCCGGTCAACCTTTGACCGAGTTAAACAAGGTTGGCCAAGGGTTGACCCATTGTACCTCCAAGTTAACTTGAAAATCCTACCGAGTTGACCTGACGATGACTCGCCCATCGTAGTTTTTTTTTTTTTAATAAAATTTTTTTCTCTCTCCTCTGGTAGCTAGTTTCTGACAGGGTGTGTTGACGTGTCCAGAGGTTTTCAATAATGTGTGGTATACCACTGCGATCGTCTTCTCGTCCTCTACAACTTTCGTGAATACAATTTTTTGATCCGGGACCTTTAAGTGATGGTAAAATTATGATTTCTATGATTTGAGACCCAAACCTTATACAAAATCAATTTTTCTTTGATTTTTCTTAATTCTAACACTATAAGGCTTGACTCTGATACCAATTGTTGGAGATTCTTTACCATATTAAACATATAAATAAACCTATAGTATTTAGAATATAAAAATCATAAAAGATATTTAACTATGAGTATAGTCCCTAAACCAAAATCAATAAAGTACTCCCTTCATAGATCTTAAAATACATAACCATATAGATTTACCATATCTATAATAATCAATGGAACATCCATGACATGAACTATAAATGGGAATAGAGAAGTACTTGTGTAAATTTAGAAGCCCCATGAACATAGATCATGAACCTCTGTCCCATATGATTAAACATTACTCCCATGAAGATGACAATGACGAACTACGCAAGTGGAGTCCTTCTACTGAGATCTTCTACAGCCTCTTACTCTAAGGTTTTCTCTCTTTTTATGCATTTGCTCTTGTGAGAAAGTAGTACTCCCAAAACCAATAAGGCATTAAGTGATAGCTGCAGGGACCATCAGTATTCTATTTATAATAGAATCCCTAAAACCCTATTCTACTCTCATAATGGAAAGAGTTAAGAGTTTCCTAATCAGAGTGGGTCTATAATTGCTTGGGTCCAATGGATCAATCGATATCAGTTAAGCCCACATAAAAATCCTAACATAGTCCCATTAGGCTGATGTTTATTCTCACTTTTTCTGATGATTATAGGATGATTTAATTCCCCACCCTCGCCAAGAGTAGGTGAGATGTTTTTCTCATCCTCTATCTCAAAGAGGTTGAGATCCCTATTGGCATCACTAACACTAAGAAATTATGTCTCAATAAAGTCAACATTGCGTGACTCTATCTCGTTCATCCTCCATTAGGGTGTACACCGTACACAACATAACCCTTCGACCTATCGGAATATCTTATAAAGAAGTGTTTATTAGCTCTTAGATTAAGCTTTCCAAACTTACTGGAGGTGATGTGAACATAACGTGCTGATCTGCATGGTCGTATATGCCCTAAGTTAGGGTTTGCTCCCTTTCATAACTCATAAGGGGTCAAAAGAACTGATTGTGAAGGCACCTGATTAAGGATTTAGGCAAAAGAGTATCACTATAGAAAGATATTAGGAAGTTAGCTTGCACCATCATCGACCTAACCATATCTAGGAGTGTCCTATTCCTCCTCTCCGTTATGCTATTTTGATGTGGAGTATAATGAATGATCAATTGCATGCAATTCTCCTTCTTCCCACATAGTTCTTTCAACTGGTTAGATAGATATTCGTGTCCTTGGTTAGTGTGAAGAATTTTTAAGCTCTTACTTAACTGATTCTCAACCTCTGCCACGAAGCATTTGGAGCAATCTAATTCCTCACAGTGGTGAGCGATCAGATACACATAATCAGATCGTAAATAATCATCAATGACTGTGAGAAAATAAGAGGTGTTATGACATGCCTTTACATTCATAGGTCCATAATTATTTGAGTAGAGAAGTTCTAAAGGCTGAGTAGCTTAGACTGACTTTCCCACAGACTCTCCACGAGCCTTACTAGTTAGGCATGACTCACACATAGGGAGGTCAACTTTAGCAAATGAGCCTAAAAGGTCTTCTCTATCTAACCTAGCCATCATGTCTCGCTCTATGTGTCCCAGTCTACCATACCATATGATAGATTCAGAACTATCACATGTATTAACTACATAAGAAATAGATGAAGCAGAATCAATTAAATCTAATTTTAAAAATCTATCAATTAAGGATCCACGTCTAGCAATAGTCTCACTCAAATTAAACTCTAAAGAACAGCCGTCAATATGGAAAGAATATCCTAAAAATAATAATCTAGAAAGAAAATAGATTATGCTGAATATTTGATGCATAAAGCACATAGCGAAGAGGTAAGGTACACCCTGTATGTATTTTGAGCTGATAAATACTAACTCCTCGAACTGCCTCACTAGTGTCCTTCCCCATGAATAAGTTTTGGGATCTAGCCAAAACTTTACAATAATCTACAAAATTCCCTCGATCTCATGCTATGTGTTTTATCGCTAATTTATCCATAATCTAATCAGACTGTGTATGGACAACCAAAACATGGGTCAAAACAAATGTACAGAGCGATTGGGAGAAAATTGTACCCTCTTCGACTCAATGTAATCATGAAAGAAGTGCTCAATATTTAGACAGTTGTAGCATTTGACCTTGGACAATCCTTCTTTCCATCACACTTGCATCTTTTACACTTAGCAGAATTGCTCTCTTTTAGTGCCTGGTGTTGAGCCCTATCTTGATTTCTTGGGTTACCCGACTTTTGTGCTTAGACTTACGATTGCCTCCCTAAGCAATCAGGTTAGTAACACGGTTCTCCTCTTAGCGCTTTACCTCAAGTTTCACAGGTTGTGCAACGTCAGCAAATTTTTAATGCCATTATTATGTGTGAGAACAAGCTTTGTGGGAATTCAAAACCGGGTAGTGTCCTGATGACAACTTGAATATGCTTCTCATCAGTAAGGGTGGTTTCAACATCTTTTAGCTTTCAAATCATGTCCTTGATCATCTTAAGGTGTTCTAATATATTGTGCTTAGGGCCCATCTTTTACATCTCAAACTTCAAGGTCATACCCCTTAACTTTGTAGTAGATGTATCTCCGAAGTCAATTTTCAATTGGTCCCACATGGACTTAGCCATGGTGTATTTCTCATAATCACCAATCAGGTCATCGTGTATAACGGTTAACATAATAAAGTGGGCACATGATCCTTTTTCACTCACTGATTATAGGCTTCTATATCATGGTGCTAAGCAGTAGTGCCCTTCATGGATTTGTCCATAATAGTGGTCAAATACTTAAAGTAATTTTACTTATCAAGCAAATATATAGCATCATTTGATGCCACATGTAATAGTTGGATTCAGCTAATTTGTCACCCTTGATAAGGTCCACAACAACATGATTAGTTATCATATCACTACACATAATAATATGCAAGTAAATATTGGATACACATCAAGATTTATACTAGAAACCTTGATTAAAATTAATGGTTCCTTACACATGGTGAGACAACAAATTTTGCTAGGCTTATAATCAAATCTCACAAGTGTGGGCCAGGGATATAATTTTAATCGATTTTGAACAAATATAAGGAGAATAAAGTATCTACAATTCAAAAAATTATGCCACACAAATAACTGACATGTTGAGGTCGTGTAAGCATATGATATGCAGTGCAAGACGCTTTCCCTTTACAAGGCTTCTTCAAAAATTTAATTACTCTATCAAAAAATAATTACAACCTTAAAAAGTCCTACTACATCAATCAACTGGTAGGGAGCACTGTACTTTACATTATGGATAAGGACTATCTCTAACACACATACATAGGAACATGCTCACTTAAATAAATACCAATCATGATCTCCAACCCAAAACAAGAATAAATAACTACAGGCCAGTGGGTGGAGATTGACTATGCATCCCAACAAGTAAGTATCTTGCTTAAACTTGCCCTAAAATTCTAGAGCTTTGGCTAGGCTTTCAACCAGCATGCTGGATTTAGCTTGGGATGTCTAGGCCCGAGGATGGGGCAAACGATGCTTGGGCAGAGGCTTTGGTTGAGCTTGGACTGGCCATTTCCTATCCTAGATATACATATGCAAATATATGTGTTGTATAAATAGATGTATGCAAGAGAATGGCCATGGAGTAAGCATTTTTTTTTTTTTGGGTAAATCATAGAGTAAGTATACCACTTGATGCAGTGAAATCTAACTAAGGCACTTCCAAGCTGAAACAATGATTCCGCATTGTACCTGCACAAAAGAATAAACAAGAAAGTGTCGGGTTGATTTGGTGGGCTCTCCGATGCCTAAATTAAAAGATTTGCAACAGATAATTCCAAGTCAAAAGAATCGATCCCTTCTTTGGAGGCTTACCTTGGTATTTATAAGCAGTGGGTTGGGGTTTGTTTATGGGGAGTCCGGTATTTTGGTAAGTGTTCAACAAGGAAACTAATTCCTTGCCCTAGTAGGAGATTCCAAGGATGTTTGGTTTTGATAGAGAGGTAGAGTTTTAATAGGAAATTCTCCCTAATTTTATGCGCCTAGTCTAGATATGGACTTTAGTTGAGCAAATCTCCCAACAAATTGGTTTCCTTGCGCAGCAAGGGATATCAGTTAAGGATCCAATGAGATGGCGGTGTAAAATTTTCTAGATCACGCCTTGACTGTCAGGGGTGGCCAAAGGTGCCACGGTCTGAGCTAGAGGCTCAGCCTTGAGATGCCCAAGCTGCAGGCTCGACCTCTAAATGCCAAAGTTGAATGCTCGACCTTGAGATGTCCAAACTGGAGGCTCGGGCTTGGCAATTTTGGCTAGTTGGCATTGAGGAGGCTGGGCACCACATTCATTTGAAACTTTTGTGCTGATAAGGAAAATGTATAATTTTAAAAAAAGTCTTATGATATATATATATATATAGAGAGAGAGAGAGAGAGAGAGAGAGAGAGAATTATGGGAGGAGATAAGGATGCTTCACTTCCTCTCTTTCTATTAATACAAAAGTAAAAAATGACTAACTATACAACAAACATTAATTACACGGTTCTAGATACAAAGAAATGGCCAAGTTCATTTCTACATTGCACTAATAGCTTGGGGTAACGGGGCTGTATGAAGTTTGTTTCTCAATATTTTTACATGCAATGAATCCAAGAAGGTAATCTGATTTTCTATTGAACATCTGTGAGTTTGTTATTCTCCGATGACTTCAAAATGTTTAATGAGATCAGTGAGGCCTTCACTTGTTTATTCCTGTTTTTTAATACTATACATTCGTAATTATTTTTTTAGTACTGCAATAAAATGGATTTGATAATGTTCTCAGATTTTTCTTTTCTTCTTTGATGAATTGAAAAAATATATGGATAAAACTGCAAGGTCTTGGCTTCATTTGTTTAATTTGTTCTTTTTTTTTCCCTAATCATTATGCTTTGTCTAATGAAAAAAGATATTGGTTGGCTTGTTTGGCGAAAAGGTTTGGACTTTGAGAAAGCTATATGGTTTTTCTTTTTGGATTCCCTGTTTCATTAAAGTAGAAAATAATGTGCCTGGAACAAGTTAGAAAAAATATTGCTGATAAGATGAAACAAGTTGATGGGGACACATGTTTCTATGAATTGTTTATTTTTTGTCATTTTATGAATTTAAACATAATTGTAGGTTTTGTTGCTGGCATGGTAATTAGGAGCCATAGGCGTCGTCATCTAGACTAACTCTGTGAAGGTGGTGAATCATTTTAATGAGGATCAAAGTCCCTAGCCATAGGAGATTTTTTTTATTTTATATTTTATATATATATTTTTTTTTTGAATTTGAAATGTTTGAGTAGATATTTTGTAAATTTTAATCTGGTGAAACAATATCATGATCAAGTGGTGGTGGCGCATCGGTTAGTTACCAACATTAGAAATGAATGGATCTATAATCAGCTTCTAACTTCCCCTCCTCCCCCTTGTAGTTTATCAATGAATTTCCTTTTCTATGATACAAATAAATTGTAGGCTTTGTTGAGATGGAGACTCATTTAAATCATTGACATTATAATATGGTTTATTTTTTTCATGGTAAAATATATATGGCACTTGTAGGTAATTACGTTTTTATGTTTTGTTTTGTTTTGTTTTTTTTTTATTTTTGTTTTGTTTTGTTTTTATTTTTGTTTTTGTTTTTGTTTTTTATTTTATTTTATTTATTTATTTATTTATTATGGGACTTGCCCATTTTACATATATCCATATA
>NC_056565.1:39234621-39250494 GCF_013358625.1 Macadamia integrifolia
TCTTACCCAAAAAAAAAAAAAAAGAATTATAATAATTCAAATGTGTTTTCGTACGTGATAAAATATAAAGTTTTTGAAAACTATTGTTCGCTACTAAATCCTAAGTATTGGATCCCATTTTCATATAGGGCATTTGGGGTAGGATGTCTTGTATTATGTGGCAATTTTATTTAGGGAGTACTAGTATAGGGCCCACAACAGAATTGCGGTCTCGCTTACTGATAAACGGGCCGTGGGGATTGCAAGGGGTGTAAGAGGCCCCCCGTGTAGGGGGTGTGGGGGCACAACCCCCAGCTTGAATTTTTTTATTTGGAACTCGTTTATGGCAATTTTGTACTTTCTGGTATTAGGGGTTTTTTGCTATATATTTGTAACGAGGTTCTTTTTCTCGATAAGCAATCTAAGAGAGGTTCTCTTTCTCTGTAAGCAATCAAAACCTCAAAAATTAGTGTGCATTGTTAGTTCTTATTTTTCCATTACTTTTCTGCATCATTTTAGAGTTGCTTTTCTACAAGCACAAAACCAAGGACCTAATGTCTATCCGATAACCCGTCCCATAAGGAGGATTTATCAATTAGTCATTCCCATCATCCACACTACTTATCTTGACTTGAAATCATAGATCACATTAGCTTACATTCTCCCACTTGGCCGCTATATTGCAAAATGCTAAGTAAATTATATAATTTCAAATGGAATGTATTGCTAAAAAAAACTTATTTCAAAAGAAGCCTCAAAATGTTTGAGATGAAATCTTCAATCCACAAATCATGGCAGTACATAAGACTTCCTTCAGCGTGAGGGTGTAGGGGGCGCAGCCTTCGGCTTGAATTTTTTATTTGAGACTCGTTTACTAAGGGCAATTTTGTACTTTCTGGTATTAGGGCCTTCATTATATATTTTTAGCGAGGTTTACATTCTTTGTAAGCAATTCTGAGAGGTGTGAGGATGAGCATTGTAACCCTATTCTCCATTGATAGTGAAACATGATCTCATCTCACCGAGGATATAGGCAATCTTGCCGAACCTCGTAAATCTGTATGTGTCGATTATTCTTGTCTTTCTATTACATTCAGCATCGTTTTTAGGGTTGCATATCTATAGGGTTTGAGTTGGGTAGGTGGAATTGAGCAATTAAAGAGTAGAGAAGAAGTCATAAGTAATATGCCAACAAGGCAAATAATGCATATTTAAAAATGAGAATATAAATAAACCATTCCAGATACAATTCCCATTTTAAAATAAAAAGCATTCCAACTTAAATCTTTTCCAAACGACTTTCTCATTCTAGATTGAGAATGCATTCTCCATTTTGCATTCTGAGAATGCAAACCAAAAACTACCCTAATTATCACAAAACTGAAAAGGAGACTGGCCCCTTGTTTTTTTTTTTTCAAATGGTAAACAGATTAGCATTATTTCATTACACAGGAAATTTGAACTTAAAAAAGGAAGTGGCATTACATATAGAGCTTTCCAAGTTGATGGATCAAGGGTGTTCGAATTGAAGCTTAAATGAGCACACACATACACCACAGAATAGCAAATTATTGAGCAATCCAAGTTGATGGATGAGGAGTGTCCAAATTCTTCCAAGTGTTTACTGTGGATGGATATCTTTCACCTTTAACACCCAAAGCCAAGGATTCAAGTTCAGCCATTTCTTCATGTGTTAATTTCACGGACAAAGCACCAATGTTCTGGTTCAGGTTTTCAATTTTGGTGGTGCCTGGTATGGGACAAACATCGCTTCCTTGGTGGTGAACCCATGCCAATGCTAGTTGACCAGGAGTGCACCCTTTTCTTGTAGCAATTTCATTTACTTGCTCAAATATACGTTTGTTATGTTCAACATTTTCAGGTTGGAACCTTGGATGATTCTACCAAAAAAAAAAAAATGTTATACAATAAGGATCAAGAATTTCTACATGCATGCATTGGCCTGATAATTATATTAGCACATCTTGGTGTGTTTATCACGTGGAAAAGTGATGTATCTATGGATTTCTATGGCATGATTTGGATTAGTCACGTGTTACACAATATGAACTCTCTTAGTTAGGGGTGCAAATTTGGCCTGGTGGACCCAAACCTGCTCAAACTCACCCTAAAATTGCAGGGCTTGAGTTGAGCTTATCAACCTAGAAGCTGGATTTGAATTGAGATTTCTAGGTCCAAGGTCGGGTCAAACCATGCGTGGGATGAGGTTTTTGTTGAACTTGATCCGGGTTTTTCCTTCCCTAGATATATATGCACAAACTTGCATATATTTAAACAAGTTTGGGAATATAGATTACAAAATAAAATTTTTTTTTTTGACTGAAAAATAACACGAAATGACAAACAATAGGCCTGACCAGGCCGGTCTTGAGCTGAGCATTGGGACCCTAGCTAGGCTAGGCCTGCATTTCCAAGAACCTAAACCAGCCCGACACTACTGCACTTATATTCTTTAGTACTTCCATAGTATAATTTTTTGTTTGATACTTGGCAAACTTAAATTAATCTAAAATTTGACATGTAAGCAAGGGACCTTGACTTGCTACTTGCACCTGGCGACAACCCCCCCCCATCTAAAAGAACTTGCCAACCTGTTATCAGGTCGGGGAATGACGAGGCCCCACTCCAATATGATTATGCCAAATTTTATTTTTTTGGTAGATTGGTTATAACCTAATCATTCACTTGAATTATGATGCATGAAAAAGTAAATATATAAACAAACCTTTCGGGAATCATTTGTAGGAAGACTTTCAATAAGTTTGAGTCTAGAAGAGAGGAAACCTCTTCCCAGTGGGCTGTATGCCACAATACCTATTCCAAGTTCCCTGGGGATTCAAGAAATGTGAGATTAGAACTTCCAAATATTAATTTCTTTAAGTAAGAGTAAGAAAATAAAATAAATGTAATATTGGATAACTTACCTACAAGTAGGAATTATATCTTCCTCTGCATCTCTTGACCATAAGGACCACTCCAATTGTACTGCTGTTATTGGGTGTACAGCATGGGCTCTCCTAATTGTGGAAGCAGAAGCCTCAGATAGTCCAATGTACTTAATCTTTCCCTCTTCTACTAGTTTTTTCATCTCTCCAATCTAGCAAAGAAAGTCAAAAGTTATTTATTATTTTTGAGAAAATAGTTTAGGGGCTTTTGGTTGGGGAGGGGGGAGAGTGTGGTCTCTACATCCAGACATATGAGGGCAAATGACAAGTCTATCTCACACGAAATGGAAAATAATGTCCCTATTGATGTTTTCTCATCGTGCATTCACATAAATTCTACGCGCATGCAAGAATCACATTCCCCTACAGGAATAACTTCCTTTTATTTATTTATACTTATTTTAGGTTAAAAAAGTCAAGAGGAACAATATTTCTATGGGTGGCGATCCTTAATTCATATATGGTGTAAATCTCAGCTTGCCTGCAAGTATCATATCATAAGAAAATTAATAGGTCCAGTTGGTAAAAAAATTTGACCTGTGACATTAACAAAATGGGATACGATTTACACTTCGAAATTTTGTAATGACCAATCCATACATGTTTCCTTATTAAAGTAGCAACCTTGGCCTTCCAACTAGAAATGCTTTCATTTCTAAATAGCCAAATCAAAATCAACCTAAGAGCTTCCTCCACCTTCTTCCCCCCAATCTCCCCTTAAGGTTATGTTTGGTAGCCAAGAGAAGAAAAGAAAAGAAAAAAGAATCTAGAAAAGAAAAGAAAAGAAAAGAAAAGAAATGGTGAGAAAATAAAAAGAGTATGTATGTTTGGTTACCAAGAGAAGAAAAGAAAAGAAAATAAAAAAATTCAAAAAATTTTGAATTTTAAGAGAGAGATAGACACATAGAAAATCATTGTGCAATCATTCATTTTTTGTCTTATTATGTTTTCATATTTTCTCATGTTTTCTTGTGTTTTTGGTAAGAAAATTTTTGGGGGATCAAAAGAAAATTTCACAATTCCCAAGAAAAATTTTGAATTTGAAAAGGGGAATTTTCTCTGGATGAAAACATACCAAGTGCAAAGAAAAATTCTTAACCCAAAGAAAATGTAAAGTGAAAATTCTTTACTTCTCTTGGTACCAAACATAGCCTCAAAGAAAAAATATGGAAAAAAAAAATCCCTGACAAGTTACATGGTACTTGAGTCCAAACACCTGTCGGGGTGGGTGATGAAATGCAAAAATTCCAACTCTGTTGATGCTCCATCGCATGCTTTTATTGACCTCATTTGGTGTAGAGCTATGCAACTTGACAGCGATCACAACCCCCCTCCCCCAACCCCAAGATAAAATAATAAATCCTCCAACATAATTTTATGACTGCATGATTAGACCATTTTGATTATCGGATGTATAGATTTTGGTTTGGCAACCAACCTTGACCCAGCTAGTTGACAACCCCAAATGATTCAATTTAGAAATGATTATACGAGCATGGTTTTAAAACTCGGATCAAAATCGATCAATTCAAATTGGAATGAGGGGGATCAATTCTAATTAACCCCAATTCTACATGTTCTCAGTCCGGCCGATTCCTGAATGAATGGAACAAAAATCAATACAGTGATCCTATACTCAAAATTGTTTTCCATTCAAGGAGGCATCACTTATGTGGGTCCACCAAAATTTTGAGTTGCCTATATGACTTATTATTATTATTATTATTATTATTATTATTATTATTAGTATTATTATGATTATTCTTTGGGTTGACCTAATGAAGTAAAATACTATCAATATCAATATCATATTAAAAGATAAAAAAATAAAATAAATGCTATAAAACACAGAAAAGGCAAAAAACACACCGTGACTTCAATGGGAACTCTGATATCAACCCTGTGCTGATAATAAAGATCAATGCAATCAACCTGAAGCCTCTTCAAGCTGTCCTCACAGGCAGCTCTCACATATGCTGGATCTCCTCTGATTTCCCACTTCCCCTCCGAAATTATGTTACCAAACTTAGTGGCCAATTCCACCTCCTCTCTCTTTCCCTTCAGGGCCTAAGACATCCAAAAACAAACAAAACCCAAAAGCCTCAAACCAGAAAACAAATTAATCACAACAAAAGAGAAATTCAAAAACCCAATAGTATAAAAAAAAAGAAGAAAATACCTTCCCGAGAAGGATTTCATTGGTGTGGGGGCCATAAACATCAGAGGTGTCAAGGAAGGTGATACCACTGTTAATGGCATGGTGGATTAGAGCGATCATGTCCTCTTCAGGCTTTGGAGAGCCATAGAAGGCCGACATGCCCATGCAGCCAAGCCCCTGTGCTGACACTTCCAGGCCTTGCGACCCTAATTTCATCCTCCCTACGCTTGCCATCTCGTTAATTCACAGTCGAAGCACCACCGAAGAACGAATAAGAAAAGTAGAAAACCCAAACGGACACCCTCTTCTTGATTTCCGGGACTTCGCTCCGGTATTTATAGAAATAAAGATAGAGAATTGTGGACTTTAGTTCCAGTCACTACGTCATTGGAGCCAGCAGAATACGCCAGCACTGACGTCATATTGGTGTCCCTGTAATCTGCGTGAGTAGTTATTTCCACCCCGGCCCTCTCAAGTTCTTGTGGCTGCAACATGATGAAGCTAATTTATTATTTTTGTAATGATGACCCAAAAGAATCTAGGTCCAAAATATTTGGGTTTAAAAAGTCTAAAATTAATAAGGCATAGCCTAAAATAAAAATGGCTAAAATTGTCTACAAATAGAAAAGTTTACAAATAGGCTCATGATGTCTCTAGGTCCATATCCTAATGTTGTATAGCTTTGTATAGAAATCAAAGTCACGAGTCGTACAGGCTATTTTTACCAAAAAAAAAAAAAAGAGTTGTATAGGCTATAAATTGCTATTCACACACCCCAAGGAACACAGTATGTAAAAAGCTCATTCAAGAAAGGGTATGTCCATTGTTCCAATTAGACTATTTCCATCTCTATAGTTCTCCTCCATTCTTCTGTTAAAAAAATCATTCTCTAACTATTCCTCTCTATTAAGAATTCTATTGCCCTCTCATTCTAACACAGCGTACTAGCTAGGGGCAATAGATAGTATACCATTGACTTAACCAAAATGAACAATTAACAATTAATAATTTTCAATCAAGAAAAGAAAAAGAAGAAGAAAGAAATGGGTTTTACATTAGAAGCATGAAGTATGGTGAAACATGAAAATAACCATAATATATATATATATATTAACAAAGTAACTTTATTTATCAAGTATAAGAACAAAATTAGTCAAAAAAAATCAAGTAATAGAACAAAAAATGAGATAAAATACTATTGAGCTAGTATTCCACCTGAGCAACCCAAGCAAACAGGAAACAAAAGAAGGTTAAGAGAACCTAAATTCTATCTCAACAGGATCATTGGCGCTGCAGCAAATCCAAAACAGGATACCTTAATGCAAAATTGGTGGCTATTTTTCTTACTAATGAAACATCTACTAACATTATTGGACCATCCAACAGGTGTTCCTTTTCATATCTCTGCTCACATTGGTGGCGCTTCTTTTGGAAAATCCAGGTTCACCCGAAATTTAGGACCTTCTTCTAGAGAATAGCCCACGGTAGTCTACCAGCAAGGGACATTATAGGAAAATGGATCCCTTTGGAGAACCAATGCATCCTATGCAATTCTAGATAGGAATCTATTTGGCATCTCTTCTTATCTTGTGAGTTTTCAAAACGCATTTGGGCAGCAAGCCCTCTTGTCCTATGCACTGAAGCCCTCCATGCTTCTTCCTTTCAGAATTTAATAATATTTGTCTTTAACTATAACACTTTACCACCTGCTGATAGGGAGTATTTCTTTTCCCGGTTCATCATATTATGCTATTTCATATGGGACTATAGAAATAAGGTGTTATTAAGAAGGTTAAACCCAACCTGCAATATGTTTTAAGTCCATCTCTAAAGTGGATTTCCTATCTCAAAAATTCTGGCAACCATGGGACAAACCAAGTACAAACATCACAAGTCACCTTATTCACTAAGACTAGGCCCACTCCCCCCAAGACCGCCCCCTCACCATCCTCTCAAGCTACTCTAGTATGTGCAATTATAAACGACTCAAATGATGGCTTGACAAGTTGGGCGGTAGGAATAGTTGAGGGCGACAATAACTATCTATTAATAACCGACTATTTAATGATAGGAAACCCTTTTGAAGGAGGTGCCAGAGCTTTACTATTCGGAGCACAGTTTGTAGAAAGGAAAGGCGCGCGCATAAAGGAAATAGGGACCAACTCCGAGACCGTTTGCAAACTCTCTTTTGACTTGGATAGCTTTTGTGGCCTCTTAATCTTGCTCCCATATTTTTGGATGTATATAAATCAATGTATGGGGTAACATGTAAATTCCTACCACAATTCGAGTGGGTAGCTCCTTTTGTATCCATAGCTAAACAAACCTTAGCAAACGGTAGAACTACAGCTGCTGACTTTGTTCATTTATGCATATCCTAATTTCATGTGTTTTCTTTCTTCGATAAAAAAAAAAAAAAAAAAAAAAAAAAAAAAAAAAAAAAACTGAGCATCACAGTTAACATCAATTAAGAGAAAAGCTGGAATACATCCCATTATCTATTGATATTTTACACACACATGCACACACACACACACACACATGTATATATATATGGCAAGTGGACATAGAAAAGTATAATATGATTGTTGCGGCATTAATCATCCTAGGCTTCTTATACGTCCTACACAGAAGATCAAACAGAAGAGAAACAAAAGAGAATGAGAGTCGTGCTACTTTAGTGGGAGACTCTCTAACGCCTAAGTCAGATCTTTCTATAAATAGTAATACCAAGTAGAATGGAAAAATTTCGATCCCTTTGAAGGGAGGTTACCTTGGTATTTATAGTTGGAGCGAGGAGGTCATGTCCTAACTTGGAAAGCGTCCTAGTGCTGGTAGGAATCCAAACATGGTAGGAGTCCAAGCATAGTAAAAGTGTGACTTATATTTGAAGAGTCCATAACATGTCGATCAATGGGGGATTTTCCATCCTTTTAGGGCCAATTAGTAGTCCTTACAAGTGATTTATCCTATGTAGGAAAGATCCATTCCTTGCGTTGGAGGTTGCGTATTTGATTGGAAGTTGATTTCCTTGAGGTGATAAGTTTCTTTCTTTATCTCAGACTCTCTGAGTACCCATGAGTAGCTTGGTCACTCAGTTGCTGACCTATGGAAGTGGAATTGGCGATAGCCAGTCCTCAAGCTAGTCCTTGCTCATTTCCTTGATCCTTAAGGCTAGTTCATAGGTTTGTCCCTGGCTTGCCTCACCCATACCTTAATTCCACGTTTCGCGTTGGTATTAACGAGTATATTTTGAGCATAACAGAATGCCCCCTCTCTTGCAGAGCCACAAGGGTTTGTAGGAGTAGTAGACCACTCCGCACAGGGTTTCAGCCGAGTGGCCGATGTGATCCTAGATCTTGTAGGCATATGAACCGATGCAGTGGTAGAGGGAGAACAACCACCATCTGTCCGCTTTTGGATTTTAAATTTTTCTTAGAATATTGGTCATTAATTCCTTGTGGATTTTTCAGGGCAAGTGCTTAGATGGCAGCAGCCTTTTGTCGATTGAGAGAAATGCTATTGATATGTTGGTTAATGGGGAGATGATATGTCAACAACCGGGTCATCAATTGAGAGATGAGAAGTCAAACCATTGCACCTACTTAGTTCGAATCCCATGCCTTTTTGATAGGGATGTCAGTCATAGCTGACATTTAATGTCCACATTTCCCTATTAGTTTATATAACTCTCTTCTACTCCATCTTCTTCTTTTTATGTCTCATCGTCATTATTTTTCCTTGAGAGCTTGTGCAAGTGCTACCTATTTTCTGTATGTCCTTTCGTGACCTTACTGCCGACAATTCTCTTTGCCTATTTCATTTCATGATCACCCTAGATATCGTGTCATCTACTTCCTGGTCTTGTTTCCGGCACCAGTAAGGTCTTTTTGCATTCTCTTCTGTTCTCTTTTCTTCTTTATACTTTTCTGCCACTTTAATGGCATTTTCAGTGCTAGTCAGGCAACAACGATAGAGGCTATCACTACTGTCAATAGGGCTATTTACTCTAGGAGTCTCATCCCTCTAGTAGAGCACTCTATTGGGGGTGTCCCAGCTTCTGCTTTTGCCTTGTCGTCATTAACCACGACGGGACCAAGCCTAATTGTCCTTGGGGCAACATGGGGAATTAGTTTAGCCTTCACCAATCCCTCTGTGAATTTGTGGTTTGAGGAGAAGAAATACCACAATAGAGTAATCGTTGAGGAACTACTCGAGATTAAGGAGAAGTACCACATCCATGAGTCCGTCAGCCTCCGATCGTTGCTCCAACAAAGCAAGCTTGTGACTTGATTAACGATGAAGTTTTCCTTTATGAGAAATTATTCATGGGGGACTTAGAATCCCCATCCCTCCATTTTTTAGTGAAATCTTCACTCACTTTCGTATCTTTATTCCGCAGCTTGTTTCCAATTCTTAGTGGAACGTTCTAAGGTTTTACACCTTCACGGTCAGTCTTGATCAAGCGACCTCCTTCAATCTTTTCCTTTTCTATTTTCACCTCAACTATCTCAATTTCCGTTGAGGCTGATATACACTAAACCTGCACTCACAAAAAAAATTTATTTAGGGCTTGATGAAAGAACAAATTTTCTTCGTGTCTGATGTCGAGGGGCTACCAGTAGGCAACACCTGGTCCAAGCTTAACATATATTTGGTGAATGCCTAGCCCAAGCTTATAGGTCCAGAGAAGTGGGTGTTCACCATGATGCAAATAGAGGGTAATCACATTGACTCCGCCAAGCTAGGCAATGAAGCTTTCCTTGCTTGACACAACTTGAGCACTGGTAAGCGACCTATTGAATACTTGTATTATTATTCTTATTTGTTTTGATTTTTTTTCTAACTTTGCTCTTTCTTTTGTAGTGTTGATCAACCAATAGTCCCTCCAAATAGCCTTCACTCTTCACCAAGCTTGAAATAGGAGTCGGGAGGAGGTGTAGTGAGAACAAGAGGTTGAGTTGACCCATCGACCTCTGAAAGGGTGCCAGAAGAAAAGGAAAAGCAATTTTGTTGCCCCTTCCCATGCTACAGTGGCCGTGATAGAGGCTACCCATCTTTTGTAGTGGAGCGGCTAAAGGTCCCCCTATGGCTGAGGGCGTCGACCTTCCTGTGGACGTTCCCACTCAAAAAGATGAGCTGTCGAGAGGTTCACCTCCGATGGTGGTGATACGATCAACTTCTGAGCTTTCTGACCTAGAGGGATGCACTTCTGAGCAGATTGGGCAACTTCCTGATCGATGAGATCATGCCACTGAGAAGTGTGAGTGAGGCCAGGACATGGCGGTGATCACTGATGGTGCTGGCTCAAAGAGTGATCCCTTCAGGGAATGCTCCGTGTTCGATGGGAATGAGATGGCCTGTGCCTAGCTCCACAATGTCCATTATCCTTATGACGAATAAATTTTGAGGGAGGAGGAACAAAAAGAATTCCTCAAAAGAGGGAGGACCACACTCGCTAGAATAAGTGAACCGCACTCTGTAAAAGATGAATTGTTTTCATACTTGTGAGGGACTGAATTTCTTTTGAAGGCCATAGTATTTTTCATGGAGGCTTATGATCAGGTAGAGTCACTTCACAGATCAGTGCCTCAGTAGGACAAGGACCTGGAGGCTTTGATTCGAGCGGCTCAGTATAGCCATAAGGGATCATGATGCAGCTAAGGCCTCTAGCTCTGCCACTTATGATCAAGTGGCTATTCTGGAGGCCCAAGTAACTTCGACTGTCAAAGCATATGAGATCAACAAAGCTCGATGTGATGATCGGGAGAGTCTCTGTATGGTGGCATCTCAAAGTTTCAAAGGAATTAGACTCTGCTCAAGATCGTATCATAAAAATGACGATATTATCCGATCAAAGCAAGAGCCAAGGAGGCTTCCAAACGTCGAACAAACCAGATGGAGGCTAACCTAAAGTTAGCACAGGAGCAAATGGTAGTGGTGGCTGAGTGACCCGTGGAACAGTATAAGAGCTCTAAGGACTTTGAAGACTATGTATCTTCCTTCCACCTAGAAGCATACATCCTAGGGGCGCGAGATTGTAGAAACTTTGTCCTTAGGGAGTAACCCACCTTTAAATTCTCTCTGTTGGGCTTTCTAACGCTCTCACTTCTAAGGAGCAGCAACTGATCACCGCTCAAGAAGTCATCGAAAAGGAGAAAGATGTTGAAGACTCGATCGGAGACCTATGAGCCTTCATATATATATATATATTACTCGATCGTTCGGTGATCATTATAAATTGGACCTTTGGCCTCTCTTGCAAATTGGCTATTTATTTTATAATAATAATAATAATAATAATAATAATAATAATAATAATAAAAATAAAAGAATAATCCCAATCTTGTACCTTAGTCTTTTTATTTCATGTTAACCAGTTAACTTTGACTTTTAGTAGCTCGTTCTAACTGCCAACCACGGTGGCTAATATTTTTTTAGTTATTGAACTATGGTGGTTGGTCTTTTTGATTGCCAACCTTGGGGTTAGTCTTTATAGTTGTCGACCCTTGGTGGTAGGTCTTTTTTTTTTTTTTTGGACGTAAGGTCTTTTTTAATTGCTAACCATAGGGTTGGTATTTTTGGCTTAGAATGTAAGGTGTTTTTTAATTTTCAACCTTGGGGCTGGTCTTTTTGCTTTAGAATGTAAGGTCTCTATTAATTGCCAACCTTGGGGTTAGTCTTTTTGCTTCAGAATGAAAGGTCTTTATTAATTGCCAACCTTAGTGTTGGTCTTTTGAATTGTCGACCTATGGTGGTCGGTCTTTTTTAGATCTTGGCTCTATAGCTCGAACTTATTGGGTGAATGAATAACAACTGAAATTTGAGACTAAAACTGAATATAGAAAGTCAACTAAAAGTAGCTCTACACATTAAACTAGAAACTAGTAGTACTTTTTGAGGTTCTCCGAATTTTATTCCCTTGGTATGGCTTCCCCCTTGAGTCTTCAAGTGGTAGGTTCATGGGCGTACCATTTTGGAGATTATGTATGTTCCCCCTAGTTAGTGCTCAACTTGCTGACATTCCATTGGTCTGAAGCCTTAGCTTTTTATACGACTAGATCTCCTGGCTAGAGGACCCTCTTCTTCACCCTTGTGTTATAGAACTTTGCATCCATTTGCTTGTATGCCTTGTTGCACCCTTTGCTTTTGACTTTTGTGGCATCTATGAGGAGATCAATGTAATTGATGTAGATACTCCACTTCTCGTTGGACTTGGGGAACATCACGACATTTGCCAATCATGTCGGGAATTTTACTTCTCTCACTAGGTGTGAAGACTTCAACTTTTCCACTTCTTTATTGATGATCTTTTACCACTCAGGGGCAACGTTTCTTCTCTTCTATTGAATGGGCTTCCTCATCTAATCAATATTCAGGCTATGTTTGGCTATGTCCCTGGGATGCCTGGCATATCATGGGCTGACCAAGAGAAGACATTTGCTTTGGCTTTGAGGAATTCTATAACTTTACTATTGTGTTTGTGGCTCATCAATGCTCCAAGATAAATGGTGCAACTTAGAACTTATTCAAATAGTGGGACTTGGACCAGTCTTCCACTGTTTCCCCTCCTTATAGCTAGGACGTGTTCCTGACATCCTCCACTTCTATACTGCACATTATGCTTGAGCAGGCGTTCTTTGTTTTGACAAAGTTTGCATAACACTCCTATAACTTCTTCTGGTCCGATCGACACTCATAAATCCTATATCATTTCCCTTGTTATAGTTGGGACTTGCCCGTGACATCATTCACTTCTATACTACACATTATACATGAGCAGGCGCTCCTTGTTACTTTGATGAAGTTTGCATAACACTCCCGTGACTCCTTCTAGTCCAATCGGCACTCACTGGTCCCATGTTCTATGGGGAACTTCACCTTCAAATGTTTAGTGGAGGCTATAGCCCCCAAGTCTTTCAAAGTTGGTCATTAAAGGATGGCATTGTAAGCCATTGTGACCTTGACAATCATAAAGTTGACCTGGATGGTGGCTAAGCGAGGGCTCTCGCCTATTGTCACAGAGGTAGTTCGACGCAGCCTTCTAAGTTTAATAAGGCACCTGCAAAGTTGTATAGGGTCCTTCATAAAGCTTGAGCTTACATCTTCAAAGCCAAGATTTTGACAAGCCGAGTAGGACATTACATCTACTAAAGCATCGACATCGATCAGAACTCTCTGAAATGGGCTATTGGAGACTACCAGCTGAACTACAATGCCATTGTTGTGCAATCAGTTTAGGCCCTTCAGGTCTACATTAGATAAGGAAATCATGGGGTCTTTGCGAGGTACCATGATCGGCTCCTTGGTAAAACAAATGAAATGAACATATGCCTTCTCCTTTTTTATTGACTATAATCAAGATCCCCAAAGATAATGAGTATGGTAGGGCTAGTAGGCTAGTTTGTGTCTCTAGTGGATTGTTTCTCACTTGTTGACCTCCTCTCGCGATAAGGCTAAGCGACGTGAGGTCATCGATAGTATACAGCTCGTAGAGATGAGAGGTGAGTAGGTGTTGTATTTTATTTTACGTAGTGTTCACTTTTAATTTATTTATGGATTGATCATGTTGGTTGCTTAAATCTAGGTTACATGTAAATTCTTTAAGTTGAAGTATATTTTGTGTGTGTTTGTGTGTGGGTTAATGGTTCGAAATTGTTATCTCATTGAGAATGGATGTATGTGAATGTTGTTGTGGGGCTTAGGGTGGCTAAAGGTGGTTTCTGAGATCGTGTTTTCGTATGTGGATTGTGGATGATTGATAATTGTGCGCCCCATGTAGTATGCTTATGATTAAGATAACAAACCCGAGTGCTACAACCCCTTGCCAATGGGGGGAAAGGTATTGGCTAATTCCACCCGTTCAATGTGGCCTAGGTTGTTTCTGGTGTCGAGACAAATCCTTTATGGCCAATGGTTTTCCAGTATTGTGATTTCTAGGGGTTATTAAGAGGGGTTTTCCAAGTACCAAAGTATACATGTAGGGACTAGTATACTAGCTTGTACCATTGGATGACCAATGGCGTATTCTGGGATCAGGGATACCACCTATGTTTCAGTAGCACTAAGACCCCATTTGGACTTAGCTTGGATGTTTGGCTTTTGTGATAATAATCTTACATTCCAATCATGACCACATTACTATTAAGATGTGACATACTTAAATAGCAGATTGCTTTGGGTTAGGCTAACAGATTCGGGTGCTAGAACCCCTTGCCCATAGGGGGAAAAGTATTGGCTAATCCCACCTGTGGTAGGTGTGACGATCAAATTCTGGAATGCCACGTCTACAGTACGAGGTGATTGTTGCCAGAGGCAGGCATGTCCTTCATAGTCGATGGTAATTCCGGTGTTGTGGTAATGAAGGGTTATTAATAGGGACGGGCAACCAAAGTGCTTATGTAAGGACCAGTATGCTCCTTACTCACTCCTAGCTTGTCATCGAGTGGCCAATTGAAATTTTGGGACCAGGATACCACCTATGTTGCAGTAGCACTAAGACCCTGTCTGGACTTAGTTTTGATGATTAGGATTGTGATAATAACTGGATCATATATTTGCATTCATTCAATTTTGCTGATACATATTGTTGAATCATACTTGATTGTGCTTGCTTGCATGTCTCACCTCTCACTAGGCTTTATGGAAGCTCGCCACATTTGTTGTATTTTTTTTTTTTAGATGTTGATTCAGGTATTCCCTCTGATGCCATTGTGGAGACTCCAACGCTGCTTGAAAATAAACTATGGGCTGAGGAGCTGGCAAAGCACAAGCAAGCATGTGTTTATGATGACTGTGCCTACGGGGCACGCTTAGGATGATAGATATCATTATTACCTTTTGACTCTTTTGCATAAGTATTTGATGTAAGATTATGGATAGTACATGTAATTACTTCTTGACAAGAATTCACATTCTTTTGTATATGCATGATACTTATCACTAGAAGTTCATTAGTTGTATTATCTTACTATTCATTACATACTTGTGGATTTTAATTCATTTCATATATTTGTAATCTTAAAGTATTGCATCGAGGATCCTGATTGGATTATTGAAAATGAGAACATGTCCAAGTCACCAACCTTCAGGTAAGTGAATGAGGGGTGTGACACTTATCCCCACCTTATTCTTCAATTACTGCTACAATTTTGAACCAGTGTGTTAAAACCATCAGACTAGATTAGCTAGTCAAATTGTGTAAAATTAATAAAGAAAGAAAAAAATAATAATTAACTAGAACCAGCCCCTCGTCGGTTGCTGCTTTCTATTTGAATCCTTGTTTTCATCAAAATGGAGATTACACTAGGTACCCAAAAAAAAAAAAAAAAAAACTAGGCCCTTTTCTGGTTTACTGTCCAATATTAGTTTCTAATGTTTTCACATTTTCATGTTATGGTGTGTTTAGATCCTCCAAAACTCAATATTAATGGAACCCAAAAAAAAAATTTGTGGTGCTAACAGATGAAAGGCTTTGCGTAGAATAAGCTTTTCTGTAATTGTAAAAAATAAATAAAAGCAAAAGCAAATGGAAAATTAAATTTATTGGTCAACCATAAGATGAGTAATCAAAAGTATGATTCTAGCAACTCTATTTAAACACACTTTGAAGACTCCAAGAAGCCACATTGGAAATTTAGGACAACAACAACTCAGCCTTTTCCCAACAAATAGGGTCAGCTACATGGATCCATGAGAGGGACGACAATACACTAAAAGCAACAAGTATGTCTTTGATCAATTCTTTGATCAACTCTTCCATGAAGAAAG
>NC_056565.1:39250594-39330169 GCF_013358625.1 Macadamia integrifolia
CGTGGTGAAGACCTCTGTGGTGGTAGTTGTCATTGTGTCGAAAACTGTTTGGGAGAATCGGTAGCAACCTTGCACATTCTTAGGCTCCGTTTGGTATCGTTCTAAAAAAACTTTTCTGGAGTTTTTTCGTTCTATTGGAATGAAAAAACAGAATCTTCTGTTTGGTGCAGTTATGGTCCGTTTCTATTTTTTTGGAACAAAAAGTGGAAAAAAAAAACTAAAAAAACGAGATTGGACGGAACTCCAAAATGGAAAAAAAATCCTGATAAAAATCTTCCTAGTTTTGTTCCATTTTACAAAAAAAAAAATCCTGATAAAAATCTTATATTTTGAAACACCATTTTTTCGTTTAAAAACTGTACTTTGACACAGAAACTGAAATTTTCGTTTTTGACACGAAACGGTGTTTCTGGAACAGAAACGATACTAAACGGAGCCTTATTCTTTTTATCAACTTTCAACTTAATTTCAACTATTTGTATTGGATTTCTGGGAAAATGTTTATAGTGCATGAGTGTGGCTCCTACGCTCTGACACATGGAGGGGGATGAAATGATCAGTCAACCCTCCATAAAATGGAAAATGAAGTTTCTTTGAATGATTCCCCATGTGATCCCATTGGCTCTCATGCACGAGCAAGAACTGCACTATCCCACAATAAATACTCCTCTTGGATATATTTTTCGTTTTTTCATTTAAAGAATTAGTTGGTGCAGAAAGAAGATATTTAGGAATCACTTGGGAGTTCCATTATGTGGTATCTATTCCTCTGAACGTGTTGCAACAAACTTCTGGGCTGAATTTGTTAGCCTTTTTGAAGCTATCAAGATCGGCAAACATCGAGGCCTCAATTGGATATTAGTGGAATGTGATTCTGATACGGCCAAATCGATCGCTCAGTAGGGTAGGGACACGTGTCACTCACCAGATAGGGATTGCAAGGACTCTACCATGTAACCTGCATGAAGAGAATATTCCCCGCCAACCGAGGATAGGACATCTTCGAGTGGAACCCTAAGAGGGAAGAAGGTGGACCCGAGAAGGACTCTTGGAAGGAAAGGGAAAACCCTAAACCCTAAGAGCTATATAAGAGGGCCCGAGAGGAAGGAAGGAGGTAAGCATCAATACCCACACCATTGCTCCTATACAAAAACTGTGCGGCCAATCCCTAACTTGAGCGTCGAAGGACTAACCCCAGACAAAGCTCCGGGCCTCTTCCGTCTGTGCTTGTGCAGGTCAGCTCATACGGATTTTTGGCAGCAACAGGTTGGCGTCGTCTGTGGGAACGACAGTAATGGTGGGGAGAACTTACAAACGTAAGAAGACGAGAGCAGCATCGAACATGAACATGGGGGAGGAGGAACCTTCAAGAGGGCTCCCTCCCTCAACGGAAAATGGATGAGAAAGGTTGAACGATGGTCGGGAAGGTTCCTTGAGGCACCAGCATTCGGTTGGATATTCGGTGCGCGGAGATAGTGATCCTCCGCCCCCTCCTGGATCGCAGGAACATGTGACAAGGGAGTAGTTCGAAGCCCTCCAGGACAAATATGACCGAATGGCCGAGGCAATGAAGGAGGTCTCCAAAGCTGTCTCTCAGAAGACTGGAGGAGCGCCACAAGGCCCCCACATCCAGCCCGTGAGAAGATGAGATGAGGACCGGAGCAGTACGGGATCAATAAGGTCCGGTCGTAATCCTCGAAATTGAGCAACGGGGGAAAGTCCCACACCCAGGGGAAGGACGCGGCGTGCCACCGGGGACCGACATAGGGAACCACGCCAAGGAGACGAGTCGAGACATGAGGACTCAGGGTTAAAGCAGATGATCTTGGACCTGAAAGATGAGATTAAGAAGGTGGCAGAAAATCAGACGGGAGCCCGCAAGCCAGACCTCACTAATGACACGACTTTAGCTGATGAAGTCATGAGGGACCCACTCCCGATCGGCTTTCACCTGCCAAAGTATGACACATACGACGGGTCAGGGGACCCCGTCGATCATCTGGAAGGCTTCAAGGTCGCCATGCAATTCCATCGAGTCTCGAAAAATATTATGTGTAGCGCCTTGCCATTGACGTTCAGAGGAGCGGCAAGGCTATGGTACAACCGTCTGCTGACGAAGTCGATCTAAGCTACTTCTTCGTGAAGGGATTCTCCAGTAGCCAACCCCTTCAAAAGACTATGTTGAACTTGACCAACGTCAAGCAACAGGAAGGAGAGTCATTACGGAACTACATGAAGCGCTTCCAACAAGAGAAAATCATGAACAGAGGCCTGGACCTGAAAGAAGAGTTCACGGCCCTGCTTGTAGGTGTCAAGGATAAGGAGTTGAAAAGGTCCCTGGCGAAGCATACACCTAGGAATCTGACTGAGCTGAGAGCTCGGTGCGATAAGTACATCCAGATGGAAGAAACCCTCCAGGCTGATGAAGAAGCCGAAAGGAAGGTGGTAAGGAAGAGGCTCTCAAGGGCCGACGACAAACCCTCAGAAGAAGGCAAAAGATGAAAGTTTGAGCGCGCTAGGGCACCCAGTCCACCAAGGAAGTTTGAGAAATACGCACCCCTGAACCGAAGACGAATGGAGGTACTGATGCAGATAAAGGACTCCTCGGATGCCAGGGCCATGAAGTGGCCAGGAAAGATGGGGCGACACCCCGAGAGACCATGGCCACGACACCGAAGACTGTTGGCACCTCAAGGGGGAGATAGAAGGGATGATCTGAAGGGGATATCTAAGCCGATTTGTAGACCGCGAAAAGGAGGGTGCCCAAGACAGTAATAACCATAGGGATAACCGTCGGAGAGATGGCAGAGGTCGCTATAAGAGGAGGGGGCCTGCCCGTAGAGGCAATCAGGAACAACGAAGGGACCAGGCACCCAAGGAAGCTGAACGTCGCCTCCGAGACGAGGATAAGAGCCCAACTAGAGTTATAGCGACCATCTGTGGAGGCCTAGTCGTCGGAGAAAATTCAGTCTCTGCCAGGAAAGCAAAAGCCTACACAAGAAGCGTATATATGACGGAATGGCCGAACAAGAAGGCAAGGACAGGGACGGTTATTTCTGTAATACCCTACTTCTTAAACCCGATCTGATTACACGGTTGACCCAGTTTAACTATGCAGGACCCGAACCGGAGAGAGTTAGAGTGGGTTCCTTATGGACTATGATGGCAAGGGTGACCTTAAACACCGGCTGGCCCGACAAGTCCGAGCCAGTGCCAGAAGAGACGGGAATACCCAAGCCATGTACATGCACCTATCATAAGGCCATGTACGGATAAAGCAGGTATGTAGCCATATATTAAGGTGTATATGTATATTACATCGTATGCCAAGGGTGAGGTTCGCGCCGAGGCCCGAACTCTGTCAAAATCCCAAGTTTTGGCCCTCAGGTGGGCGGACAGGTGGGCACATCCACCCACCTGAGTGACCCATTCATGTGAATTAGTAGTTAATTAAGAGGTATATATAACATTTAAGATTTTCTTTTCTTTTTCATTTATGACACTCGTACGTTGGTGAGGATAGTAAAGAGGAGAGAGAAAGGAAAGGAGAGAAGAAGAGAAGAGAAGAAAGAGGAAGAAGAGACGGATTTCAGCAGCGTCGAGGCTTGATCTCCCCATTCCAGCGCCGGAAGAGTGATCTTCAACACTAGATCTACATTTAGAGGTAAGCAAGGTTGGGTTCCTTAAACATTCACCATACCCAAGTAAAACCCTTGATTCGAGTAGGGTTTCTTAAGATCTTGTAAATCCCCTTTGAAATGATGAATCTAAGGTTTAATAGATGATTTATGTGTTGATCTTGAAGGATTTGAAGAAGTATTTACAAGGTTGGAGAAGCATTGTGGATTTGAAGTGATTTTGGGGTTTTGAAGTTATTTTGGGGTTTTGAAGGTGTTCTTGAGCAAAGAAGGTAAGATGGCTTCCCATTCCTTAAATCTAACCTAGATCTAGGTTAGAACCATCCTATAAGACTTTGAAAGTGTGAAGAATGGGTTTGAAAAAGCCCCATTTGAATCTCTAAAGAATGGAGGAAGTTGGGAAGAAACAGTAGGTTTCCCGCCAAAACCGATGGGCAAGACCGGTGGGCCATCTGGCCCGCCTGTGGGCACCCGCCTGAGAGGGTAGGGCCTTCGGGCACAACTAACGGGCCAGACCGGCGGGCTAACCGATGGGCCACCCTGCCCGTCGGTCTTAGTAGGCCCCCTGGCCCAATCGGTGGGCCAGACCGATGGGCCAACCTGCCTGTCGATCCAGACTGGTGGGCCAGACAGGTGGGCTGTCTGACCCACCTGAGAGGCTCCGAATGTGATTTTTCCGTCCGATTGGGCCCAAATCGGACGTGTGACCTTCTTTTAGGATTCTAAACATGATCGTGTCATTGGATCGTGCTAATTTTGATTCCAAAATGGTGAAATACTAACCCCGCTCACTCATGTTAGGTTCACCAAATCCTACGCTTCTCGCACCGGATCTCACCCGTACCGAGTGGGAATCCTTGTACACTAAAAGTAAGTGGGGAGATGACGTTTGGCTTTGTTTCAAGGAATTTTTTGGCATTCATTTAATTGTATCTAGTTTAGTCATGCCATCATGAAAATGCTATGTAGATTAGTCATCCTCACATTGTTATGCATGTGTGCTATGTTTACTTTCTAAATGCCAAATGATGAGATGCTTATGTGATGAATGTTGACATCATTGTGCATAATGCATCAATAGACTAGATGCCGTAGTCGACTTGGAAACGAGTGCATTGGTGGCCCGTGGTATGGGACGCGGTGGCACTATGCAATCGTACTGTTATCATATAGGAGCATGCGGTTTAGGATTTTCACCATCCCGTGCTACGACCCTTCCCAACAGGGGTTAAGGTGTTGGATTACCATTTGGGAGGAAGCAGTGGTCGCGGTTGTCAGGTCACTGTGGCGGTTAGACATAACGCCCGGCGGGTCATTAGGACAGTCGGCAACCCCGGTGGTACATTCAAGAGGACCAATCGTACTGCTTTTAAATTGCTGGAGTCAGCACCTTTAATTTCAGTCATTTACTTTTCTGTTGAGAGTCGGTGGTCATTATGTTTTTACTTTTCCGAGTACTCACGGTGGGCCTTCTCTGACAGCCCTATGGGCGTATCGCGGGATGGAGTTCGCGGCTCGTACCCGGAGTATACGCGCACTGTGGCTGTAGTAGCACTAAACCAAAGACTTAGTAATGTTGCTTAGGTGGATGTGATTTAAAATGTATTGCATAGCATATAGTGCATATGATTGTGTTTTGCTGTGTGGACTGCTGTGTGGTCTATCTTTCCACTTACTGAGCTAGTGAGCTCATCCCACGTGTGCACCCCCTTTTTAGATGATTTTACAGGTCATTCATCTGAAGAGCACGGGTCGGGTCCCACGGTTGAGTTTCCTGAAGAGGACTGGTGGGCCCCTGAGGAGTTAGAGCACGACACTGATTGCCCGTGCGAGAGTTGTGCTGCGGGACTGCAGTTCTGATGACCGAGCTGAGCTCCACTTTTGAGGCCGAGCTGAGCTCTACCATGTGATGTCGAGCTGGGCTCATCCCTTGATGCCGAGCTGAGCTCTAGCCTTTGATACCGAGCCGAGCTGTATACTCTGATTTTGATGGTTTCCTTTATGTACTTGATATGTGAATTGTACTTTTATTATGTAAATATCATGCCTTCGGGCCCACATGTATATAACTATTGTATCACAATTCGGGTATCAAGTATTATGGGAATATTCACAGGTAAACCTAGTCTTCTGCTGATCTGATAAGCTTTTATTAGTTGTGTGTATGCTGTGGTGGTATACAGTATCAGATGATCCTGGCAGGTTTGGGTTAACCGGTGTTAACCCGATCACTGGCCCGATTTGGTGTGAACGGTGTGTGATAATTTCCTTATCAGATGATGATCTAGAAGGAGTATACACTCTGCACGACGATGCCCTGGTTGTCACCATGACCATAACGGATTGCAAAGTGAAGAGGATCTTAGTGGATAACGGCAACTTAGCTGATATCCTGTTCCTTGAAGCTTTCTGGAAGATGGGCCTGGACGAGGGAAAGTTAAAGAAAGTCGAACACCCGTTGTAAGGATTCTCTGGCATCCCAGTGAAGGTGGAAGGATCGATTGAGTTGCCAGTAAAAGCCGGCACCGGGGATCGCCAAGTGTCGGTCATGATCAACTTCCTGGTAGTAGGCATTACCTCGGCATACAATGCCATACTAGGAAGGGTTGGATTGAACCTACTAAAGGCTGTCGTCTCCACACCCCATCTCAAGATGAAATTCCCAACCAAGAACAGTGTCGGGGAATGTCGGGGTGATCAGGAGGCATCCCGGAGGTGTTACGCCACTACCTTATAGGGAAAAGAAAAGGCGGGCAAGGCGCTCCCAATAGAGGATCTACGCGATGATGCCAGTTATCAACAGGGGGAGCCAACCGAGGATTTGGTGCAAGTTGAAGCCGAAGAGGGGGATAACGCTCGGTAATTTCAAATTGGGGCTACCATGCCAAGGCTATAGCGAGAAAGACTTGTCTCATTCCTCCGAAACAACGTTGACGTCTTCGCCTAGTCGGCTTCGGATATGCCCGGAATAGATCGAGAGGTAATAGCATCATCTGAATGTTAGCCCTACGAAGAAGCCGGTGCAGCAGAAGAGAACTTTTGGCCCCGAAAGGCAGCAGAAAATAGACGAGGAAGTGGAGAAGCTGCTGAAGGCCCAGTTCATCTGCGAGATCCAATACCCGGAGTGATATCCAACGTGGTGATGGTCCCGAAAGCAAATGAAAAGTGGAGGATCTGCATCGACTTCACCGACCTGAATAAGGCCTGCCCGAAGGACGTACACCCCCTGCCAAAAATAGACCTCCTCATCGATGCCATGGCAGGATACGAGGCGTTGAGCTTCAAGGATGCATACTCGGGGTACAATCAGATCAAGATGTTCGAGGTCGATGTCCCGAAAACATCCTTCGTAACCGAGGGAGGGCTGTACTGCTATGAGGTCATGCCTTTTGGGCTAAAAAACGCAGGGGCCACCTATCAAAGGTTGGTGAATAAAATCTTCAAAGAGATGATCGGTAAAACCATGGAGGTTTATGTGGACGATATGCTCGTAAAAAGCCTAAAGGCGGAACGACACATCCAAGACTTAGAAGAGGCGTTCCAGGTGCTGAGACAGTACGGCATGAAGCTAAACCCAGCAAAGTGTGCATTCGGAGTAGCCTCGGGAAAGTTCCTCGGCTTCATCGTCTCGGAGAGAGGAATTGAGGCCAACCCGGTCAAAATACAAGCCATTCGGGATATGAGGTCAGCCCAGAATGTGAAGCAAGTCCAGGAACTAACGGGTCGGGTCGCCGCTCTCGGGCGATTCATGTCTCAGTCTGCAGACAGATGCCTCCCCTTCTTCAAAGCACTGAAAGGGACCAAAAAGTTCGAATGGATGGAGGAGTGTGAAAAGTCTTTCGAAAAATTGAAGGAGTACTTGGTCGCACCCCTGCTGCTGACGAAGCCGAACACCGGGGATACCTTGTAGCTATACCTTGCTGTATCAGCAGTGGCGGTAAGCGCAGTACTGATGAAGGAAGAAGGAAGGCAACAACGGCCAATATACTATGTCAGCCGAACCCTTCTAGATGCCGAAACAAGATACAGAAAGGCAGAGAAAGTGGCGTATGCCCTAGTGATAGCGGCAAGAAAGCTGAGGTCATATTTTCAATCATATACGGTATGCGTACTCACAGACCAGCCCCTGAAGAAGATATTACAGCGGCCGGATATGTCCGGTCGCCTGGTAAACTGGGCCATAGAGTTGGGAGAATTCGACATCCAGTACAAACCGAGAACCCCAATTAAAGCATAGGCCCTCACAGACTTCATCGCCGAGACGATGCTCCTTAAGGACCCCAGGAGTTTACTGAGAACCGAGGAGAAAAGGCTTGGACATTGTACGTGGATGGCACTTCCAACAGTGCAGGAAGCGACGCAGGAATCATGCTAGTCAACCCCGAGGGTTTCAAGATAGAATACGCCCTGCGGTTTGACTTCGATGCCTCCAACAATGAAGCAGAATACGAAGCGTTAATAGCCAGAATTAATCTAGCTCGGGCTTTGATAGTGAAAGAGCTGGTGGTGTATAGTGACTCACAGCTCGTGGTACGACAGGTCAATGGAGACTACGAAGCCAAAGAACAAAGGATGGCAGAGTACTTGAAGACGGTGCGAGAAAGAATATCGGCCTTCAAGGAAATCGAGGTAAAGCAGGTGTCACGAGAAGAGAATGCTAGTGCAGATGCACTGTCACAGCTGGCCACCTTCGACTTCGCAGACCTTGGACGATCGGTGTATTTCAAAGTACTATCACAGTCAAGTACCGAAAAACCCTGAGAGGTATTACCTGTAGGCGAACATGGCCAAAGCTGGATGGATGCCATAACCGAATACCTCAAGGAAGGAAAGCTCCAAAAGAATAGGGACGAGGCAAGAAAAGTACGAATGAGGTCAGCACGCTTCCTTCTGAAGGACGAGACACTGTACAAAATAGGGTTCACTATACCGTACCTCAAGTGTCTGGATTCCGTCGATGGTGAGTACACACTCCGGGAGGTGCATGAGGGGATATGCGGCCAACACCTAGGAGCCCGGGCCTTGGCACATAAGGTGCTAAGGCAGGGTCTGTACTGGCCGACAATGAGGAAGGACGAGGAATCATTAGTCAAGAAGTGCGTTAAGTGCCAGATGTTCGCTCCCATTCCTAGGCTACACTCTACCGAGCTCTCATCTCTATCGACCCCAGTACCATTCGCCATGTGGGGAATCGACATCCTAGGCCCATTCCCCCTGGCCACGAGACAAAGGAAGTTTGTCGTGGTGGTGGTGGACTACTTCACGAAGTGGGCAGAGGCCGAAGCCTGGCGATGATAACCGAAAAGAACGTAAGGGACTTCTTCCAAAGGGCTGTAGTCTATAGGTTTGGAATCCCTTGGGTTGTGGTGACGGACAATGGAACTCACTTCGCTAATCCGACTTTTGGCTTATTCTGTGATGCCCTCGGCATTAACAACAGGAAAATCTCTATCGGTTATCCACCGACCAACGGGCAGACAGAGGTAACCAACCGTACATTGCTTCAAGGAAAAAAGAAGAGACTGGATGACGCCAAAGGACTATGAGCAGACGAGTTACACCATATCCTTTGGGCCTACCGGACAACGGAGAGATCGGCCACCGGAGAAACACCCTTCATTTTTGTTGTAACCCGGCAGTCACTGAGAGGGGGGTGAATCAGTGAGTTCAATTCCGATACCTAAAAACCTGTCCGATGTCTGGCCAAGAAAAACCTGATATACCTGTCCCTGTTTGCACACACTCGTATGCACACTCAGCCTCTCATAGGCACTTCCAAGTGTGCACACCCATTCCACATTCCACGCACTTCAATATAAAATGCAAACAACAAGCACCCATAACACAGGGTTTTTACGAGGTTCGGCAATTTGCCTACATCCCCGGAATAGTGCTTGTAAAGGCTTCGTACCTACTCAATACACTACTTTTGACTGCACCCACAGTTGGGAGCACCCATACCCAATTTTCTCAAGCTGAAGCTGAGATGGCACTCGTAGTGCCGATACAATGTGTAGCACCCACTACACGGGAGCACCCACTCCCGGTGCTTAGCACCCACTAAGCACACAATAAATAATACAATTAAATTGGGCTTATATCAATGCCCTACAGTCAAGCTCTGCTTAGCATATGCATCCACAACTAGCTAGCATGCTTACAGTTCATCCACAACTAACCTAGCATGTATACATTCATCCGCAACTAACCCTAACATACATACATACATACATGTAATATAAAATCACAGGTTAGAAAATCTCACAACCGATTTCCTGGGATGACTGGAAACTTGTACTGACAAGTTTGGTGCTCACACCTTCTCTCTCCTTGGCTTCTTGCTCTTCAAAGCAAACACATCCTTGCTTTCTTCTTTTTTTTACTTGGCTTTGAGTTAATATACCATTAACACACTTCAACCACCTCTTTTACCTCCTTTAATGGCCTAAGAACATTTATCATCAAGAATGTATGTTAATTCAAGGACCAACAAAGAGGGGTAAGCTTCTCCTACCAAAACCGTAGCTTTGTTTCATTCAAAACCCATTTTTCTTGCTTCCATGGTGTAGGGCTTGAAAAAATGAAGAAGTTGCAACTTGGTTCACCCAAATCCGAGTTAAAATGAGGGAGATATGACCTTTTGAAGTTGGAGCAATGAGATAGCCTGAAATGGAATCTTCGTAGGGGTGGCGTAGGCTACACCGGCGGCGCGCAACAGGGGTGAAATCTGACCGTAGATCTCATATAAAAGATCTTATAATCCAAGCCGTTCGATTAAACCAACGGACAATAAATCCAAACCGTTAGATTTGAATCTCGATGACGTCATCATGACTTAGGCGCTGACATCGTCAGAAGTGTTGTCGATCTATGATTGGTTGCTTTTCCGGATTTTAAGGGAGCTTGTCTCCCACTCACAAAAGTGAAAATGCATATTGACCGTTGGATCCGAATCTTCCATGATGGCTTTAATCAGATTTCATGAGATCATTAAGATCGGAATCTTTTTTATACCTTCTATACACGTGCGAAACACAATAACATAACTTGATATAGTGTAGCGTCAGTGCATCAAGAATTATGCATCTAACCAATCAAATCCCACGTGCAAGCATCTATCTCGTCCATATCACACCAAAATCTCAGCAGCCTTTGGATGGGCATCAAGCCTACGTGGTCGAATCTTGACCATCCATTTCACTTCCCTTTACTCCTCTTTATTACAATCAAGCCCCTACCTCCATATGTTTCAGTGCTTAAAGACCCCTTGCAACTCAGACCTTCAAAATCTTTAAATTACACAAAAGCCCTTCGAATTTCAAAAATAAATTCTGAAAACTCCACCCAACACCAAGAGCAACTGATGGATTTTCGGTTTGGATTTTCGAATCGACTTTACGGAAACGCTTATAACTTTTTCATACGATATCCGATCGAGATGAAACGAAGTGCGTTGGAATCGTAACTGGATGCTCTACGAATTTTCAGAAGACTCAATCATCTGAATCATCCATGTAAAAAGATCAAAATGCCCCTACACATTTCCAATGACGTATCTTTCTCATACGGAATCGGAACGTGATGAAATCAGAACCGTTGGAAAGATTGTATTTTTGTCGTATTGTTACATGTAGAACACTTCCTTTAAAAAATTCATCTTCAATGCTGAAACTGCCCTCGACTGCCACAAATGACGTAACTTCTTCATACGGTATCAGAATGTGACGAAATCAAATGCACTGGACTAGGTAAATTACAATCTATCTTTTTTATGAAGAACCGATCTTCCAAAAATGTCATTTTCACTGCCGAAATGCCCTCGATCGTAAATAGGCCAATTTTACCAGTTTTGACCCAGAAACCCGCACCACCTATTAATGATGTATTAAACCACTCCATGCATACCAAGCTGCTCTGTTATCTCATCGGTGACACTGGACACTGCCATATCATCATTTTCATCCACGTCACCCAAACTGGCCACGTCATCACCGCCACGTGGCCGAGTTGCCAACAAGGACAACCATAAAACAACAATCTCCCCCTTTGGAGTTGTTGGCAACCACCTCATCACTAATAGACTCTAAAGCTCCGATGAGTAACTCTCTCCCCCTTTGACAACAAGTACAAAGGGTGGAACCAATGGACTCCCCCTGAGTCCAATATGGGGGTAGCAACATCAAGCAACTTGCTCCCCCTCTCCCAATGCTACTAGTGCTTTGGAAGAACCACCACTCCCAGCTTCTGTCTGAGGAACTCAAACTGATCTTTGGGAAGCGGTTTAGTGAAGATATCAGCCACCTGCTCTGCTGTGGGAACAAACTCCATCCTTACTTCACCTTCCATCACCTTGTCTCTTAAGAAATGATACCGGATAGCAATGTACTTCGTTCTAGAATGCATCACCGGGTTCTTGGAGATATTGATAGCACTAGTATTGTCACAATATAGTGGCACTACCTGCTCAACCTCCACACTCAAATCCTTCAACATCTGCTTCATCCACAACACTTGTGTACAACAAGATGTAGCTGCAATGTATTCTGCCTCTGCAGTTGAAAGAGAGACTGACTCTTGCTTCTTACTATGCCATGCCACCAAGCTGCTCCCCAAATAGAATGCACCACCACTGGTGCTCTTCCTGTCATCTACACATCCGGCCCAATCTGCATCTGAAAAAGCTGACAAACTAAAGCTCTTGACTTTCGGATACCATAACCCAAACTCACTAGTCCCTTTCAGATATCTGAAAATTCTCTTCACTGCTGCCACATGTGTCTCTTTTGGTCCTGCTTGAAATCTGGCTACCATGCACACAGCTTGTAAGATGTCAGGCCTACTAGCTGTCAGATATAATAGGCTACCAATCATTGACCTATACGAGGTGTGGTCAACTGATGGAGAGTCATCTTCCTTGCTCAACTTACACCCAGTCATCATAGGTGTACTAACTGGCTTGCAATCCTCCATGGTGAATCTCTTTAACATCTCCCTCACATATTTGGACTGAGATATGAAGATACCTTCTTTCTTTTAACTGATCTGCAAACCCAAGAAGAATGATAGTTCACCCAACATGGACATTTCAAACTCATCTTGCATCCTCATTGCAAAATCTTTGCACAACTCATCTTTGTGACCCCCAAAGATGATATCATCTACATACACAACCACCACAAGCTGACTGCTTTCTTCAGTTCTGATGTAGAGATTACTGTCCACTAAGCCTTTCTTGAAACCCAACTTGCACAAGTAAGAGTCCAATCTGGAGTACCATGCCCTTGGAGCTTGTTTCAAACCATACAATGCCTTCTTCAATCTGCACACAAGAGTGGGGTCCTCACTCAGCTGAAACCCATCAGGCTGCTCTATGTAAACCTCCTCTTCCAAGTTTCCATTTAGAAAAGCTGATTTGACATCCATTTGATAGACCTTGAACCCCTTGTACACTGACAAAGCCAAGAACATTCTGATAGCCTCAAGTCTTGCCACTGGAGCAAAAGTTTCCTCAAAATCAATGCCTTCCACTTGAGCATACCCTTTGCATACAAGTCTTGCTTTGTTCCTCACCACTTGACCATCTTCATTGAGTTTATTTCTGAAAACCCATTTAGTACCAATCACATTCTTGTCAACTGGCCTAGGGACTAGATCCCAAGTGTGATTCCTCTCTAACTGATCAAGTTCTTCATTCATGGCCTTCATCCAACTCTCATCATTGCTTGCCTCATCAACAGTTTTTGGTTCAATCTTCGAAAGAAGAGAGTATGTGTTGGTCTTCATTCTTCTAGTCTGAACACCTACAGTGGGGTCACCAATGATTAACTGATCTGTTTTCTGTTGATCAACTCTGTTATGTCTCCTCTGCTCATCTGAATCTACCTCAGCCTGTTCAACATCAATCTCATTTTTGCTTTTGGGTCTACTATCAACCAGGTCATTCTCATCATCAAGATCTTCAAATTCTGGAAGTTCATTTCCTGAGCCTGAAGGAATATCCCTTTTTTCATCAACTGTGACATCAGCACTCTCTACAATTTTTCCAAGTCTGTTGTTATAGCATCTATAGGCCTTACTTGAAGTAGAATAACCTAAAAATATACCTTCATCAGCTCTATCATCAAACTTACCCAAATTTTGGGTTGTGTTTTTGATATAACACTTGCTACCAAAGACCTTAAAGTGTCTTTCTGTAGCCCTTCTTCCAAACCAGATTTCATATGGAGTTTTGCTTTCATGAGGTCTCAACATACATCTGTTACGGATGTACACTGCAGTTAGAACTGCCTCCTTCAAGAACTTTTTACCCATGTCATTCTCTACCAACATTGTTCTAGCCATGTCTTGCACTGTTCTATTCTTTCTCTCTGCAACACCATTCTGTTGGGGTGTTCTTGGAGCTGAAGTTTGTTTCCTGATACCATGCTCATAGCAGTATTCTTCAAAATCATCCCAACTGTACTCACCTCCTCTGCCAGATCTCAGACACTTTATCTTCTTCCCTGTCTGATTCTCAACTTGCTTCTTAAAGATCTTAAATCTTTCTAAAGCCTCTGACTTATGTTTCAAGAACATCACCCACACCATTCTTGAATGATCATCAACAAACAACATGATGTATCTCTCTCCTGAGGTGCTAGGTGTCCTCATAGGACCACATAGGTCTGTGTGAATCAACTGCAATGGAGAACTGGAATAATACTCCTTAGACTTGTAGGAGATTCTGGTTTGCTTTCCCTTTTGACAAGATGCACATATAGGATTGGAGAGCTTCTTCAACTCAGGAACATCTCTCACTGCCTTCTTTGAAGAAATCTTGGCAAGGTTCTTGAAACCAATATGCCCAAGCCTTCTGTGCCACAACCATGTCTCCTCATCTATGCTGACCATGCAAGAATCTTTCTCTAACTCTGTCAAGGTGTACAAGTTCCCTGAAGTTCTCTGTTTAGTAGCTACAACCTTTCCACTGCTTGATCTTCTTATCTCACACCCTTTACTAGTGAAAGTTACTTCATGCCCTTTGTCACAAATTTTACTGATGCTGAGAAGATTGTGTTTGAGTCCTTCAACATACAAGACATCAAGGGATTTCACCTTCCCATGGTTCAAACTTATGGACCCCTTTCCTGTAATTCTGGCACCATTGTTGTTGCCAAACTTCACGGATCCACCTTCAAAGTCATGTAATTGTTCAAACCTTTCCTTATCTCCTGTCATGTGGCTTGAGCAACCACTATCAAGAATCCATGGATTAGAGTCTCCTTGAGCCTTAAAAGCTCTATGAATAACAAATGCTGCTGCATCTTCTTCATCTTCTACTCTCTCTCTCTTAACCCAAACTTTCTTGACAGATTTAGATTTCTTTGCTTTCTTCTGTCTTGAGAACTGTCTCTCCATCTCATCATCTTCTATGTTTCTGAAAACTCTCTGCTTACCTCTGTTCTCCTGTCTTTGTGAGGGAAACACAGTTCTACAATTCCTTGCAATATTTCCAAGGTTGTTGCATCTGTAACATTCAACTGTTTCCTCCATAAGGGGTGCAAAAGGATTTCTGTCTACATAACTCCTTGGACCAATGTTGAACTTACAATCTGAGATCTTGTGTCCAAAAGTGTTGCATTTATAACAATAGCCTTGAAAGGTGTGCCTCTGCATCATAGGTTCCATCTGCCATCTGTAAGGAGCTCTGAAGTTGTCAAATGCTCTAGGCCTCTGTTGAGGACCTTGACTGTATCCATAGCTCTCTGCTCTCCTGCTTGGCCTTGCCAACTGTGGTTGTCTAGCATGGTTAGTCTTATGGAATATAGATGGATTTCTTCTTCTAGTTTGACCAGTCTGCACTTTATCTTTTTGTATTGCTCTCTTGACATTGCCAGCAGTAGTAACATGTGCCTTTCCTCTTTGAGCATTCCTATCATTGACTTTGATAGGATTATGTACTGTTCCCTTACCATTTGCCTTGGTATTTTTGGAAGACTCCCCAACAAATCCAAGCCCAAATTTGATGTGAGTCGATCTTTGAGCATTGATGATGTCATTAAGCTTCTTACTGCTAGGATGCTCTTTTGGAGTAGAGTCATCTTCAACATCTTCATTTTCTAAGTCTTCTCTCTCAATCTCAGTTCTCCCATAGTCTTCAACCTTAGCCTTTAATAAGGCTAGCTCATCTGCATAACCATCAAATTGTGCAAGAATCTCATATTGCTCATCTAGTTATGCTTTTAAAGCCACTTTCTCTAACTCAAGAGTGTTGCAGTCAATGGTCTTCTGTGAGAGTTGATACTCAAGATCATCTAAGATCTTCCTTGACTTATTGGCTTGATCTCTCAACTCAAAAACTAATTGTTCTTGCCCCTTAAGGTCATGAGTGACCTTTTTCACTTTCTTCCTTTCTCTTTTAAGCTCTCTAAGGGCAACTGTGAGTTCAGCCTCTAGATGTGATTTTTCATCTTCCTCTTCTTCTTCTGTAAAATCTTCCTTATGAGAAGAATCTTCTTTGTTTTCTTCCATATCTATTGAGACCATGAACATAGCCTCATCATCTTCATCATTAGATGATTCTTCAGACTTTTCATCAGATGTGTCACTGCATTTCTTAGAAACCAAACTTTTCTTCTTGTCCTTGCCTTTCTTGTATCTATTTGAGAAGAATTTCTTCTTTCCCTTGAAATGAATTTTCTTTTCACTTTCATCTTCATCACTTTCTATTTTTCCTTGGTTAGGACACTTGGCTGCAAAATGTCCAACCCTTCCACAGTTGAAGCATTTGAAAGGCAACTTGTCTTTATATTTTCCTGTTCCCCTTTTCAACTTTCTGGTGAAATGAGCTATAACCTCATCTTCACTCTCATCAGTATCCTCCATAGACTGCTTCTTCTTCTCCTTGATTTTTAAATTTTTCATTGCCTTGAAAGCAGCTTGTTTGTCAGTGGACTTACCCTTTTTCCATCTCATTTCAAGAGCTGTGAAAGTGCCATGCACTTGATCAAGAGTGATAGTGTCTAAGTCCTTTGCCTCTTCAATAGCTGACACCTTGGAGTCATACTTGGGCAACAAAGATCTCAGGATTTTTTGACAAACAACTGAATCTTCTAGATTGGCTCCCAGACCCCTAATAGAGTTGACCACTTCATTTACCCTGGTCATATAGGTGTCAATATTTTCTCCTTCTTGCATTAGTAAACTTTCAAACTGGCCTCTGAAGGTCTGAAGCTTTGCTTTCCTTATCTTTTCATCTCCTTCATAAATGTTCTTCAGTCTTCCCCAGATATCCTTGGCTGAGTCACAATCCATTACCTTAGCCATCACACTTTTATCCAATGCTGAGAATATTGCATTCACAGCCTTCTGATTGTAACAATAAGCCTTTTTAGCTTCATTGTCAACCGGACCTCCTTCAGGCTCTGTGTATCCAATCAGAACTGATACCCAAACATCATAACCTAGTGAACCTAGGTACGACTGCATTCTCCTCTTCCACAAGATAAAATCAGATCCATCAAACTTTGGTGCATGTCCTGAATAACCTTCACCTGCCATACTATCACTGCCGCTGCCTCTGGATCACTCAGTTGTTGATCAAACTATCACTGAGTATCGGCTCTGATACCAATTGTTGTAACCCGGCAGTCACTGAGAGGGGGGGTGAATCAGTGAGTCCAATTCCGATCCCCAAAAACCTGTCTGATGTCTGGCCAAGAAAAACCTGATATACCTGTCCCTGTTTGCACACAGTCGTATGCACACTCAGTCTCTCATAGGCACTTCCAAGTGTGCACACCCATTCCACATTCCACGCACTTCAATATAAAATGTAAACAACAAGCACCCACAACACAGGGTTTTTACAAGGTTCGGCAATTTTCCTACATCCCCGGAGTAGTGCCTATAAAGGCTTCGTACCTACTCAATACAGTACTTTTGACTACACCCACAGTTGGGAGCACCCACACCCAATTTTCTCAAGCCGAAGCTGAGATGGCACTCGTAGTGCCGATATAATGTGTAGCACCCACTACACGGGAGCACCCACTCCCAGTGCTTAGCACCCACTAAGCACACAATAAATAATACAATTAAATTGGGCTTATATCAATGCCCTACAGTCAAGCTCTGCCTAGCATATGCATCCACAACTAGCTAGCATGCTTACAGTTCATCCACAACTAACCTAGCATGTATACATTCATCCACAACTAACCCTAACATACATACATACATGTAATGTAAAATCACAGGTTAGAGAATCTCACAACCGATTGCCTGGGATGACTGGAAACTTGTACTGACAAGTTTGGTGCTCACACCTTCTCTCTCCTTGGCTTCTTGCTCTTCAAAGCAAGCACATCCTTGCTTTCTTCTCTTCTTCCTTGGCTTTGAGTTAATCTACCATTAACACACTTCAACCACCTCTTTTACCTCCTTTAATGGCCTAAGAACATTTATCATCAAGAATGTATGTTCATTCAAGGACCAACAAAGAGGGGGAAGCTTCTCCTACCAAAACCGTAGCATTCTTTCACTCAAAACTCCATTTTTCTTGCTTCCATGGTGTAGGGCTTGAAAAAACGAAGAAGCTGCAACTTGGTTCACCCAAATCCGACTTAAAATGAGGGAGATATGACCTTTTGAAGTTGGAGCAATGAGATAGCCTGAAATGGAATCTTCGTACGGGTGGCGTAGGCTACACCGGCGGCGCGCGCAACAGGGGCGAAATCTGACCGTAGATCTCATATAAAAGATCTTATAATCCAAGCCGTCCGATTAAACCAACGGACAATAGATCCAAACCGTTAGATTTGAATCTCGATGACGTCATCATGACGTAGGCGACATCGTCAGAAGTGTTGTCGATCTATGATTGGTTGTTTTTCCGGATTTTAAGGGAGCTTGTCTCCCACTCACAAAAGTGAAAATGCATATTGACCGTTGGATCCGAATCTTCCATGATGGATTTAATCAGATTTCATGAGATCATTAAGATCGGAATCCTTTTTATACCTTCTATACACGCGCGAAACACAATAACATACCTTGATATAGTGTAGCGCCAGTGCATCAAGAATTATGCACCTAACCAATCAAATCCCACGCACAAGCATCTATGTCATCCATATCACACCAAAATCTCAGCAGCCTTTGGATGGGCATCAAGCCTACGTGGTCGAATCTTGACCATCCATTTCACTTCCCTTTACTCCTCTTTATTACAATCAAGCCCCTGCCTCCATATGTTTCAGTGCTTAAAGACCCCTTGCAACTCAGACCTTCAAAATCTTTAAATTACACAAAAGCCCCTCGAATTTCAAAAATAAATTCCGAAAAATCCACCCAACACCGAGAGCAACTGATGGATTTTCGGTTTGGATTTTCGAACCGACTTTACGGAAACACTTATAACTTTTTCATACGATATCCGATCGAGATAAAACGAAGTGCGTTGGAATCATAACTGGATGCTCTACGACTTTTTAGAAGACTCAATCATCTGAATCATCCATGTAAAAAGACCAAAATGCCCCTACACCTTTCCAATGACGTATCTTTCTCATACGGAATCGGAATGCGATGAAATCGGAACCGTTGGAAAGATTGTATTTTTGTCGTATTGTTACATGTAGAATGCTTCCTTTAAAAAATTCATCTTCAATGCCAAAACTGCCCTCGACTACCACAAATGTCGTAACTTCTTCATACGGTATCGGAATGTGACGAAATCAAATGCACTGGACTAGGTAAATTACAATCTATCTTTTTCATGAAGAACTGATCTTCCAAAAATGTCATTTTCACTGCCGAAAATTCCCTCGATCATAAATAGGCCAATTTTGCCAGTTTTGACCCGGAAACCCGCACCACCTATTAATGATGTATTAAACCACTCCATGCATACCAAGCTGCTCTGTTATCTCATCGGTGACACTGGACACTACCATGTCATCATTTTCATCCACATCACCCAAACTGGCCACGTCATCACCGCCACGTGGCCGAGTTGCCAACAAGGACAACCATAAAACAACAGAAACTACATAAGAAAGGGCAGTGATGTGCCAATAAGTGCCGCAGGCCTGGAAAGTGTTGAGCAAGTTTCGCCGAGCCCTCACCTTGGCCAATGGGGTCCGAGGCATCGCCTCGTCCTAGCCTCGCCGAGCACTCATCTCGGCCAATGGGGGTGGAGCCATCGCCTCGTCCCATCCTCACCGAGCCCTCACCTCGGCCACTGGGGATTGAGCTATTGCCTTGTCCCAACCTCGCCGAGCCCTTACCTTGGTCGGTGGGGGCTAAGCCACTGCCTAGTCCCAGCCTCGCAAAGCCCTCATCTCGATAGCTGGGGGCCAAGCCACCACCTCGTCCCAGCCTCGCTAAGCCCCCACCTCGGCCACGGAGTGGCAAGCCGCTGCCTCGATTAAGCCCTCTACTGACCTGTATCTATCCAGGGGATTTACCAAGGGAAGAAATTCACGTGTTGCCAGCTAGGAGACCTGCTCAGCCAAGACTTTGGAAGGATAACCCATGGAGGTAGTGGACGTTGAGAAGAGCAGGAAGCCCCGCTCTTAGCCTTCCAAGAGTGCCACGAAAGCACCACGTGTGGAGTCCTGATGCCCTCCAACACCTGAAAAGCAGGGGATATTCAGAATATTCCCCTCACTCCCGTAGGAGTTTAAGAAAACGTGGAAACAGGGGACGTAAGGGAGGCGACCCTTATAAATATCAAAGGTAAGCCTATGAAAAGGGGACTGGGTTTTAGAGAAAAGAAAGAAAATACTTATTATTGCGTGATTCTAACTTTACCATCGGAGGATTATCACACCGGAAAAACCCAGTGCCCTCTATTGGCTAATTCTCTCTGTAAGAGTTCGTTGACTTCTTTCAGAATAGTGTGTCTGTCAGACTTTGTCACATTAGATTGGCACCATTCGTGGGAAACTTAATTCAATGCCTACACTCTCCAATGCAGCTACGAAGTGATTGAGTTGTATCACCACCAACTGGTGAAACCTCTCGACTTAGGAGGCCAAGAAACAACTCCAATAAGCCGAATAGTGGTCAACAACCTTCAGCTCTAGTGGAAGGACATGTGCCGCCACCTCCTCCTCCAGGCATTGGCATACAAACGGTAGTGATGTCGTTTGTTGAGCAGAGTTGCCAATGGGCTAGTTAGGCTCGCCCTACCAGGTCATCTGACCCCGGAATCAAAGCACAGATACAGAGCCTACAAATGCAGATGCTTGCGACCAATGGCCTGGTCTAAAATTTTTTCCGACAGTTCAACATAGCTCTCTGAACCCCAACTTGGCGATAATCGATGGGACCGTAAGGGGCAATAGTGTGGTCCCCCAGTCCATTGGGAGACCAAAATCGAGGCACTCTTCTAGAGTAGCTCATTCTATGTCGCACACCAAGAGAGCTAGGTTAGGAACTATTCCTACCCAGAGAGGAGTCCCAGCCTAGGCCAAGGAGCCAAGCATGGAAGCCCCTCCATGAGAAGAGGCCAGGAATGTGAGACATTAGACACATAGAAGGAGTCCAATGTGAGCAAATAGATGTTCTCGAGGTACTGGAGCTAGAGGCCGAGCCGAGGAAGAGGTGGATAGAAACAATCTGGAGCAATGCCTACAACGTTTAAGAGAGAAGATCGATAGTATGCAGAAACCCACTCCTGATATAGCTGTAGCTCTGGCTCATAACACCCTATTGGGTGAATTTTTGGACGCGGATCTGCCAAACAACTTCACGGTCCCAACCTTCATAACGTATGATGGAATGATGGATCCTTATGACCATCTTCTATACTATGACTTGACCATGATCGTTTTCATGAAATCTGATGCCACCCTCTGCCGAGCCTTTGTGACCTCCCTAAAAGGCACGTCACTCCTTTGGATGTGAAACTTAAGGCCTCGGTCAATTCGAAGCTATAACGAGTTGACAAAGGCATTTCTCACACTATTCCAAGCAAGCATGAAGCAACGATAAACTCCTTCCAATGTAATGAACATGAAGCAAAAGCCAAGCGAGCCCATATGAGAATTCTTCACTAGGTTCACTAAGGCTACTTTGGAAGTGAAAAACTTGCCTGAGGGAGTGGCATGCAGTTCACTATGTAACGCCATCACCCATCCAGAACTGGTCCGATCATTGGCTCTCGACTTACCCAAGACAATACTAGAGCTACTGAGGAGACACAACCAATACGCTAATATAGATGAAGTACTCACAATAAAAGGAATGATTGACAAGGGAGATCACTCTGAAAAGGATAGGAAGAGGTCCTAATGGGTTAAAGATGATGATCGCGAGTAGAAGAAGAACAGATATGATCGATCGTTAGATCGAATGGTCGATACTGAGCAACCCGAGCTGGACCGATCTCGAACAAACTTACTCCTAGAGATCTGTAGACACCCAATTTTGTCATCCTCCTCTAGCTATGGTGACTTATGGATCATGGACGTGACCTCTCACTTTCAATCAACAGAGATGACAGTTGACTGAGGTAACCCAACCCAGAAACATTCCATACTCACCCCAAAATCCTAAGAAGACCCATGTGAGAGAAAAGAAGGGTCCAATTATGACTTTTCATTTATGAAAGAATCCAGTCTACGTTGACCTTACAGATGCATAGTACTCAGAATCACAATTCCAACGATATATGGTATGTCAAAATCAGATCATCGGATCTCTCGTAATCATTCCCAGAAGTTACTCCATAAGCACCCAAACCCCGCCCATGCAAGCCCCCACACCTTGCCATGAGCACCCAAATCCCACCATGCAAGCCCCCACACCTTGCCTTGAGTGCCCAAACCCTGCCTATGCAAGCCCCCACACCTTGCCTTGAGTGCCCAAACCCCACCCACAGATGCACCAGTATTGCCCAACATTGCGCGTCCTCGTGCACACCATTTGGCTTTGTGAGCCCTGTGAGCCCCAACGTCCCTATCAGGACCCTGTGTACACTAGCACAGAATCCCAAGGCCCCGGTGCCTCTACCGAAGCCCCGATGCCACCACTGGAGCCCCGACATCCCTGCCAAAGCCTCGGTGCCCCTGTCAGAGCCCCGATGCCCCGATGCCCCCTCCAAGCCTTGGTGCCCGGCTCGAGCCCTGGCACCCCCTCTAGAGATAGGAATCTTCATTCTAGTGTTAAGATTTGTGAGGGGATTCCTTCTTCACCTGCTTCTGTATTCACACTGCCCCGCTAGCGTATCCTACACTGCGACCTCCCATTGACCCAAAAAAACATCTTTTCAGCTTATTGGCCCAAGAAAGTATCTCTACACCTCATTGGCCAAGGAAATTCACCCTTCATTGGTCCAAAAGTTCACGTTGTTACTCCATTGGTTTAGAAAATTCACTTTTGAACCCAATTGGCCAAGGAAATTCCCCTTTCCTCCCCATTGGTCCAAACAATCTATAAATACCCCCTCCCTTTGGGTTTTCAGACTCAAGCCTCCTAAGTGATAACCCCTTGTAGAGAAGCTCTGCCCTTTCTTCTCCCCTCACCCTTGAGGTTCTTCAAGTCTTTGGAGAGATCTTCATAAGGTTCGAAGTGTTCTTCAGGCCTTCAAAGTTCTTCAATCATCTACTTTTTTGAGTGAGCATTTTGTGTAGGAGAAACTTTTCCTTAGTCTCCCCCTTTGAGGTTCTTCAAGTCTTCAAAGCAATCATCATAGATTCGAAGTGTTTTTTGGGCCTTTGAAGTTCCTTAATCATTTGAGTCTTGTCTAGCCCTCCCATAGCCTATTCCTAGCGGAAGCTCTGCTGGAGTGCTACCTCAGTCTAGCCCTCCCATAACCTATTCCTAGTGGAAGCTCTATCGGAGTGCTCTTCAGTCTAGCCCTCCTATAGCCTATCCCCAATGGAATCTTTGCAAGAGTGCCACCTCAGCCTAGCCCTCCCATAGCCTATCCCCAACGGAAGCTCTGTTGGAGTGCCACCTCAGCCTAGCTCTCCTATAGCCTATCCCCAGTGGAAGCTCTATCAGAGTGCCACCTCAACAAAAATCCGAAAGTAGCCCATCCCTAGTGGAAGCTCTGTCGAATTAACATCTCAGTCTAAGCCCGAAAGTAACTTTTCGTAGCTAGAACTCGGTCTGAATATTACCACAGTCAACCTCTCTTGAAAAAGGAAGTTGAAGGTCAAGACCATCTTCCCCTGAGCCAGGAGAATCCACAAGAAAGTTCGTGCCAGCACTAATCGAGGGTCCACCCCTCTTGACCTTCCCATTCTCTTTGACATATTAGGAATCTTGATGATTGAAGAAGAAGATTCCCCTCTTAATCCCACTATGTTTATCCATTTCAAAAGGCCAGTTAACCCTTGGATCATGTTGAAAAGAGAATGGGAGAAGAAAGTGAGATTAGTGTGGTTTTTATATCTGCCAGTAGACATAGAGAGGCATATCTGCATGTACTTCTGAGAGATGTGTGCAAAAGAGTTACCTGAACTAAAGCCTAGACCATTTCGTGGAGAAAGCATATATGGCCGGGAAAGTTGGGCTAGAAGGATGAGGGTGTGTGTGTATTGTGCCAAGACCAACTACATTGGAATAGTCAAAGACAATGGACTAAAATGTGACCAAGGGGTAGGGATGATCTTAGGAAACCACCTAGAGAAGCTGGAATTCATCAACAACGGACTAAGTAGCCTTAATCCTAATTCATCTCTTACGAAGCTTGGCATAGGGTACTCAGATATTCGTCAGATAATTTTGGTAGACGAGAAACTCCAGAAGCTTGAGATAGTGGCGATTATCACAAAAGAACAAGATGGTCCGCTACTAGATTTGCTAATTCATAGAACCAAATGGACCACTACTCAATTGGACCAGTATCGGGGATATCTTTAAATTTACTTATACCCAAGAGTCAACCGGACTAGATATCACTAAACAAAGCACCGAGTCTATCATTGAGTCCTTTAATGTCATTTCTTTTCCTATGAATAATAAATTCAAGTTCATATATTCTGAGTTTATCATTCCTTTTTCATATATTAATGAAATTCCCGATTCTAAGTATGATTTGCCTCCATTTTCTGACGATGATCTTAATGAATATCATAATTTAATACAACAGTGCTAGCCTAAAAAATCTCAAGCCATTCGTGAGGATACATGTGTAACATCCTAAATTCAGAACTCCCTTAGTCTTAAAGGTGGTGGTAGTGAATTATAGCCAGAAGCTAACAGATAATGATGAGAATGGGGGAATAAGTGAAAGTGTTGGAAAGGTAGGGGATTGATTGATTTTAGGTGTCTAGAAGGTCCCACACATGATAGGCTATCATAGGTAGAAGGCAGGGCAGCAGGGAAGCAAAAAGGGGCTAACCAGTGAGAGAGCCTCTGGCGAACCGGCCAGCCGGTTGTACTGGCAGAATGCCCAGAAATAGAATTTTTTCTCTGTGGGCCCCACTACTATGAGGGGTCATTCCACCCATTTTATACCATGTATAGGGACATGTTAGAGGGTTTTAATGCAAAAAAATTCATATCAAACCCATTACTCTACAATTAGTTATTAAATTTTAAACACTTAGGAAAAAAATAAGTTTTTCTTAAAGGGCTTTGCCAAACAGACCCTAAGGTATGTAGCTTATAAAAGGGGGGAGATACGGCTATTTCTCTTCTTTTAGTTGTTGTGAAACAGAAAGAAAAAAGAGAAGGAGAAAGAAAGGAGGAAGAAGGAAGGAAGAGAGAGAGAGAGAGTGTGTTGCTGCTCCTCTCTGTTGTTCTTTCTACTGCTGTTGTCCTCTACTACTACTGTCGTTGCTGAACTGCCCATTTCACCTACTGCCATTAGTGTAAAGATGCTGCCTGAGGATGCTGCCACAACTTGAAAATATATTTGGAGCTAGACAGTTGCATATGAACTTGCCTGCACCTCCCACTAACTCCAGAGAGGTAATTACCCTAAACCAATCCCTGTGATTTAAGCTAGAATAGGAATCGGCCAGAGGTAGGGTAGGTCTATAAATGGAATTGGGTAAGGGAAATTGCCTACGAGATCTCAGTACAATCTTCCACAGTAAAAGCCCAAATTTCTGAACCTATAGGAAACCCAATTGGCTGAGGGTTTGTCCCAGAAACCCTAAACCATAGGGCTTTCTCCAATCAAGTGAAATTAATGGTAATTGAAGGTGGGATTGATCTTTGCATGATTCCAATTTTACCCAGGGACAGGTAGAAAATTTAATTGACTCACCCAGGGAGCAAATTGGGTAAACAGAGACTCAATTGACCCAATAAGACACCTCGAAGACCCAATATGGACAGGGAAATGGACTGGAAAGGTGTAAGAAATTTATTGGAGTTGGGTAAAATACATTTCAGAGATTGGAAACTACCTAGTGTGAGGGTAGCGGCTGGGAATCTTCTTCCTCTTTTGTCTCTCTCTCCTCTTTTCTCTCTCTATTTTTCTCTTTTGGTGGTATGCCTCCGTGGGCCCCGCACCACTGCATCACCACTTGGAGATACGTGAGGGCCTATTTCACAGGGCTCCGCTCTCTCTCTCTCTCTTGAGGGGAGTGGTTTGGAGGTATACCCTCCTTGGGTTGATGATGGTCCAATGGGGGATTGAGATCATACAAAAGGGGTTTGGAGTCACCACCTAGGATTATGGGCCTAGGACCCGAAGGTGGGCCCAATTCCTAAGAAAAGGGCTCAGAAGTTGGTCTAGTCCAGAGAATAAGGTAGGTGTTAGGTTGTAGAATTGGGAAGGTGTTAGGCACCCAGTCTACCTGGTTCAACCGGTCTTCCTACTAGATGCTTAAGAACGAACGTTTTCCACAATTATTCCTATACTGCATGTATGGTTAAATTATAACACATATATACCTTGAAAAAAATTAATTACATATATACAATTAAAATAGTGTCGATAAAGAGTCTACATTATGTTAATTTGGGTGAGAGATTATACTTGAGCTCAACCCCTATTTTGGGTCAAGAGGGGTGAGCCCCTGATTGATGCGGATATGGACTTTCTTGTGAATTCTCCCAGCTCAGAGGAAGGTGGTCTTGACCTCCAAATTCTTTTATTTAGTGATGCTGACTATGGTGGTCTTCAGATATTTGGATAGAGGTTCGACTAGGGAAGAGTGATTCCCGAGTTGGTAGTCTGGCAGACTTTCGGCAGAGCTTCGGCTAAGGAAAGCTAGTTTATAGACTAGTATTTCGATAGAACTTTGGCTAGGAAAATGTGATAAAAGGCTGAGACTTTAGTAGTATTTTGGTAGAGCCTTGGATAGGGAAGTGCTACTAGGACACTAAGGCTTGGGAGGCACTTCGGCAGAGCTTCAGCTAGGTGAGGGCTATTAGAAGGCTAAGGCTTGGGAGGCACTTCAAAATTTGACTAGATCATGGATCTAGTAACTGGCATCCTAGCACATATCCCACAAATCTAGCCATCAGAAGAAGGGCCAAGCAAGCCAAGAGGAGGGGCTAGAGGGGTGCCAACAAGGGCAAGAGAGGGGCCAATAGGGGCAAGAGGGAGATGGGGTTCACTCACCCAAGGGAGGGGGTAGGTATACCAACCAAGTGTGATTTTAGGAGGTGAATAGTGCCCTATTTATAGATTTCTAGATCCAAAGGAGTGGATTTCGGATTCTAGTTGAGGTTTTCATGGGGGCCGATAGGTTTTTTACAGGGCCGCAGGGGTGTTTGCAGGGCCGTAGGGAAAGATTCTAATCTAAGGGTGTTCTGGGGGCCTTGTCTTCCGAGGATGATTATGGGAGATCCGATGGTCTGATTTTGACGTATCATATATCGTTCGATTCGTATTCTCGGGCTCTATCCATTTGTACGATAACTTTCGACCTGATTCCTTTATATATGCTATGTCATAGTCGAATCCCTCTTTTCTCCAGTTCTAGGGTTTCTGGGGGTTTCTAAGGGTTTAGACCGTCTAAGTCAATTTATCATCTCTGTAGATTGGAGGCAAGTAGTCATGCCCATGATCCATGAGTTATCATAGCCGGGAAGGGTGACAAAATTGGGTGTCTATAGAATGCCCCTCTTTGGTCGAGGCCTGTGCCACAGCCGAAGGGCAAAGAATAGAACGACCACATTTTGTCATCCGAACATGTACTACTGTCACTTTGCTTAGGAGTGATAGAGGTGCAAATGCATTAGGCAATGTTCAATGGTTTAGAATCTTACCTAGACCATCGATCATAGGAAAGAGATTTGAGCCCTCCCAATCCTGTAAAAGATGTTAGCATTTGCCTGAAATGTCAAGTGGCAATCCTTATTCATGCCATCTCAGGACCATCGATTGTAGGAAAGAAATTTGAGCCCTTCAAATCCTGCAAAAGATATTAGTACACACAAATCTTGGAATCTGATTGGCAATCCTTATTCATGCCTTTAAGGACCATTGATCGTAGGAAAGAGATTTGAGCCCTCCCAATCCTGTAAAAGATGTTAGTACACCCAAACCTTAGTTTTCCTAGGCTAGGTCTCCAAGGACTAGTCTAGGGATTTTTGTCTTAGGCCTCTTGGACCATAGGACCGGTTTTCTTGATCTTGGATTTCCTAGGCTAGGTCTCCACGGACTAGTCTGGGGATTTTGGTCTTAGGCCTCTCAGACCATAGGACCAGTTTTCTTGATCTTGGTTTTCCTAGACTAGATCTCCACGGACTAGTCTAGGGATTTTGGTCTTAGGCCTCTTGGACCATAGGACTAGTTTTCTTGATGTGATTGAGGCCATAAAGTGGTCTTGGACCGCAAGGCCAACATAATGGTCTTGGGTCGGCTAGGGCTGATGCAATGTTTTTGGGCCTACCAGGGCCTGATGTAATAAATCTGGGCCGATGCAGTGGGTTTTTGGATTTTCTTGAATTGAATTTTGAGTTTTGAAGAATGGAATTCGAAAATTGAATTTTGAAAATTGAAATTTTGGAATTTGAATTTTAGAACTAGGGTCTTGAAATCTGGGCAGGAGATTGCCCCCTCCATGATTGATGATCGTGTGAGCACTCGGCCAAAGACCTCGCGGGGTGATCGTTGAGTTGCCATAATAGGTGAGGTTACATGTGGGCTTGTGGGGCCTTTGCACTCGTGGGGCCACGGATCCTTTGCGGGGCCGTGAACAATTGGTCCCTCTATAAAGAAGCGCCCCCCGTTTGACTCACTTGTGACTATCGCTTTCAATGAGAAAAATCTGAATTTCTCCTCTTGTGTCTTCCTAGTCTTTAGTTTTTCTTTATTCATGTATGGGAGGGGAAGGAAGAGGACCTATGGGGGTTGGGTCTTGTGGGGGATGTCTAGCCACCCTTTGTTGGAAGAGGGGGCAGATGGGCCAGCCTTCTGGTATTCGGGGCAAACGCTACAAGGCACGCAGGGTCACATTTGTAACATGGCCTGGGATATGTGGGTGAGTCTTTTTCTAACCTTTCTCTTTTGTTCTTTTTCTTTTGTTCCTTCTTTCTATTAACTCTTTATTCTTTAGGTTCCCCCAAGAGGTAGCTTCCCGATCCTTGGGAGATATGGTTTCTTGAATAAGGTAAGAGATCGGTATGAGATTCTTTCTATGGGGATGAGGCACAGGGTCGGCTATACTTGTTTGCACTGACTGGTTGAGCTAGAGACCAAGAAGTTGGACTCTGAGTTGATGAAGGCCATGATCAAGTGGTGGTGGCCGAGTACTCACTCATTACACCTCCCATTGGGTGAGATGACGATTACCCCCTTGTGCTTCTGTGCCTTGACTAGGGTACACTTTGGTGACCGACCCCTTGTTTTGCCAGACTTTGGATCCAAAGGATTTCTTTGCCTTGACAGGTATTCGGACGGCCCATAAGATGATTCAGTTAGCGGACATATAGGAGCAGTGGTGGATGGCCTCACAGGGTTCTTTGGACCCTATCGAGTCTCTGCAGTGCCTACGCTCTTTCCTCCTCTGCACTATGGGGCAATGTTTATTTATCAACTCTTGTGGTGATGTGGACATCCATTTAGCATAACTTTTCCAGGACACCGAGGGGATCAACTCCCTCGATTGGGGTGGAGCGGCATATGCTTATTTGTTAAGGACCTTGGATCATCTGGAATACGGTGATCGCAACATTTTATGGTATGGGCTACATCGTCCAGGTACCCTCCTGCCTTTGTCTTTTTTATTCTTTTTTCTAACGGTACAGATTGGTTAACTTATTGCTTTGTTTCTTGAACTAGCCTTGGGTCTATGAGCACTTGATGTTCATGTGCTCGGATCTCCGTAGTCCCCATGAGGTTTTCTTCCTAGAATCTAGGAGATGGGGGGACAAGCACATCATGAGGGGGCGTTCAGCTCTTCCTAGGGGATCCTCTGCCTATTCTCTGTTGAATGTCCTCATGGTGGTGAGTCTTTTTACTCCTTTATGATTTCCTACTAATTTTGTATTGTGCTCATCTGTCGCTGAGAATCCTTGTCTTTTGTTTGATGCAAGTGAACTATAGACCTTTCCAGAGGATCGAGTTCCCTGTCCCAAATGAGTTGGCTAAGGCCGTGTCTTTGACCGGAAGGAGAGTATTGTTTCAGGGCCATATGGGCAGGGCTTGGTACTTCGGAGAGCGGTTCACTCCTTGGTAGTCAAATGCAGACTGCTACGTCCCTCCTTGTCTTCCTCCTCTCACTATGCACCGCCTGGAGGATGTTTCTGATGGGGTGGCAGAGGAGCTTGCTGAGGGAGTATAGGATGATGACTTCATGGATATGGCGAGAGATTATGATAGCTTTCTGAACACGGAGACTGTCTGTGTGCCCTTGACCTCAGAGGGTCCCATAGTATGTGTCTGTTCATATTGCTTTTCTTCCCTTTGTGAATCCAAAGTTTCTTTATTCTTACTTGGACATGATTATAGTGGAGGACTAGAGAGATGGCCCCTCTTCCTCCTCGGACTCAACCAGCCGCTACCAGTTCTTCTACCTCTGAGTCATCTTCTGTCAAGGTAGACCAGTCCACAACATAGCCACCATTCCTTTCCCAGGGTTCCCCTCTTGGACTTATCCTAACGTGGCCAACCCTTTGGCTCCTAGGATGCTGTCGAGGAAATTAGAGTGGGATGCTTCCATTGGCCTTTCGATTCCATATGAAAGTGTAAGTTAGAAATTTTTTTTTTTTACTGATATAATTCTTCTCAGGTCTCCCCGGAGGCATTTGCCGAGATCCGATGCATGCACTATAGCCTATGCTCGAAGCTGTATGATAGGGACCAGCAGTCACAGGTCATGGTATGATTCTTTTCCTTTGCCTACTTTATTTTCATTGTCACCATTCTAACTTCCTTCTTTACTTCTCAGGATGCATAGCTCAAGTCCCAGGAGGATCGTTTTGCTAACTTGGAGAAACATCTGCTGGTACTACAAGTGAAGTATGATTCTGCGACCATGGGTGACATAATTGTTCCATTAGATAGCCTTGACGAGGCTCATGACGTGGCTCGCGCAGATCATGGTGGAGCCCATCCTTAGAGTCCTTCCCCTTCTCTTTTATGTTCTTGTTATTCTTGCCTAACAAACATGAATGTTTTTCTTCTTTCTTTCCCCCCTTCTTATCTTGTTACTTTTCCTACTTTTTATTTATTTTGTATGCCATTTTTGACAATTTTATTTTTGGAAATGGAAACTTACTTTTAAGGATTATAATTTTTTTGGTACTGATCTCTTACTATATTGCTAGTCTTAATGAAAGCTTATCATTGAAAAACAATTTTTTTTTTTTTTTTTTTTTTTTTTGGGATCTTATGACATGACTAATTCCACAACTTAACCTTTCATTAGAATAACCGAAGTAACACAAAATTCCAAACATCACCCCCTCAAATGAATTTCATCAAAATAGGAAAGAAACTTCCTACCCTTGAAACCAAAGATAGGATAGGTGGGACACAATTTGGAGAGACAATTCTTGGAGTGGATAGAAGTTTTCCAACTTCTTCGGATCTTCTACCTTTTGCCCATACTGTTAGGTAATGTAAGGGGGCAAATAAAAGGATGTATGAGTCAAGCCCATCAACCTGACATAGTTGCACCCCGGGGTCCTCATTAGGAAGTTATCTTGGGGCCACCATGGGCACCTCCACCTGATGTCCTGTGTGGTTCTTCTTTGTAGGTACTCCTTCAAATCATCATTGAGCTTGAATTGTGGGACTTCCCTCTTGTCTTGATAGTGAGAAACTTTGAGATGGCACTCATTTAGTGGCTGGACCAATTTTAGCCTTTCGAGTAACCAAAGCTGAAAAATAGCAGGGTTTCCTCGATAATGATCGGTCCCAAATTTGTGGCTATGGCTCATGTCATCAAACTCCTTAAGTGTCTCAGCAAGGGCTGTGGGGATAGTGTCACCTCCTTCCTTTAGCTACTTTGCCACCTCTACCAGAACAAATGGCGCACCACATATGGGAGTTCAGAGATAGTGAGCCAACATGCAAAATAGATAAGCATCTCGTGATCTCTGCTGGTGGATTTCTCCCAATGATAGACACTTGGTGAAAATTCCGGCCACCTTCAAAATGTCGATCTTCCCATATCTGACAAGTTGTTTCATTTCTTCTTTCCTCCATCCGAAGAAGCTTTGAATCTCTTCGGAATAGTCCGTCAAAGATGGTTGAATAAATTTTCCTTTGGGAGGGGATAGCATACAAGCCCGAAATTCTTCCAAGGTTGGGAAAATTTCAACCGTCCCAAACTGAAACACATGGAGATTAGCATACCAATGTTGAGGCACTTGGTGAAGTAGGTCGTGGTGCAACTCTATACATCCGATCTGACTAAGCATTGTCATATTATTGATTCTAGCAACCCCGGTGCTTCCATGTTGATGTCGAAGGTCTATTTTCTCAACATCACATCCAAGGAGCCCATGGCCTTTCTTGCAATCATTATAAATAGGGGGTAATTTCTCAAGGTATTGCTCATTAATTACTGATTCTACCAAGGTTTACCACTGTTGCATCAAGTTTTGTGTTTTTTTTACCAATCAAGGGTGGGGAAAGAACTGGCCTTGATTACTAGTCCCGAGTGGCTACCTTTTGGGGAATGAATTTTGCACAAGAGTTTGACAGACCCTAGGTGAATGACAGATACCTAATGGTCAGATATGACAAATGGCGATTCTTGGGAGACACAAGCTATGGTGATCTTTTAGATACCTTGATTATTAATCTGGGAACCTTCCAATTGCTCGGAGGTTGTTGAGTCCACACTGGCACATGTCAAGTTGCCTATGTATCCCTTAAGAGGAATCAAGTCAAACATAGTTCAGGTGGTACACCATTTTTAAACATAATATCTCTTAAGTTGATCCATGTTGACCAATCCAAGTACTTCCTCGCCATTAAGGTCTATGAGTCTCACAGCCTTGCCTGGTAGGATTTCCTTGACAATGAAGGGGCCACTCCAATTTGGTCTAAACTTTCCCCTTGGGTCATGGATGGGATCTCTTTGTTCTCAGAGAACTAACTCACCTTCTTCCATGTGATGGGGCCTTACATGCATGTTGAAAGCTCTTGCCATCCTCAATTGATATGTTCTCAAGTTGTCTATGGCTTTCATTTGTTTTTCATCTAAGAAGTTGGAGCTCATCATGCCTTGTTTTTACCCACTCTCCTTTGGGTAACTGGCTATCCAAGAGTATTCTAAGAGATGTCACTAGGATCTCTACTGGTAGTACTACTTCAACCCCATATACCAAGGAAAAAGGAGTTGCCCCAATCGAGGATCTTATAGAAGTCCGATATGTCCATAAGGAAAGTGGTAACTTGTCTGCCCAATCCTTATGAGTTTCAGCCATTTTTTGGAGGATGACCTTGATATTCTTATTAGTTGCTTCTACTGTCCCATTGGTTTGTTTCCTACAAGTGGTAGAGCGATGCCTCTTGATGCCAAACTTTATGCAGATTTTTTCAGTCTTGCCCCAGAAATGGGATCTTTGAACAAATATCAGCTCCTTGTGGCACTCCATATTGGCAAATGATATTTTCTTGGATAAAATTTGCCACCTTGGTTGACATGAGGATTAGATATGATTGAGCTTCTACCCACTTGGTGAAGTAATCAATGGCCATCAGGATGAACTCATGCCCGTTGGATGCTTTGGGGTTGATCTTCCCTATAATATCAATGCCCCAAGTAGAGAATGGCCAAAGAGAATTGAGTGAGTGCAATTCTGTTTGTGGGATGTGTATGATGTTGGTAAATATCTGGCATTTGTGGCATTTCTTGAAAAAATCTACACAATCTACTTCCATCGTGTTCCAGTAATACCCCAGTCTGAGAACCTTCTTGGCTAAAATTTTGGCATTCATATGAGGTCCGCAAAGACCTCGGAGAATTTCCTCCATAATTGTTTTAGCTTGATCTTCATCCACACACAGTAACTGTATCCCATAATAGGATCTCTTGTACAGTTGGTCACCTTGGAGAATGAACTAGGTGGCATATCTCCTTAGGAACTTATGGTCCCCATCTATATCTTCAACTGGATACTTCCTTTCCTTGATGAAGTCCATTATGTGAGCAAACCAGGGCCTACCGTCCACTGTAAGAGAATTTACTGCATTCTGGTCTATGGGCATGCTCCTTTGCTCTACCATGAATGGTTGGATTCGGGCCATAGGATTACATTCCACTATGGAAGCCAAGGTTGCAAGGGCATCGGAAAACCGGTTGTTATCCCTTTGGAGGTATTCGAAGGATATCTTATCAAAGTGTCCAATTACTTCCTCCAAGTGCTCTTGGTATGGCTTCAACTTCTCATCTCTAGTTTTCCACTTCCCTTACATTTGATAGATGACAATGGCTGAATCTCCACACACCTTGATTCTTTTCACTCCAATGGTTAGCGCTACTTCCAACCCCAATGCACAGGCTTCATATTTAGCAATGTTGTTAGTACAAGGGAACTTCTGGTTGGATGCTCCATCAGAAGTGGTAAATAATACTCCAGCACCATGCCCCTTCTGGTTGGATGCTCCATCAAAATGTAATTACCACTCATCAATATATTTTCCTTTAATTGCTGTGATTTCTTCATCTGGAAAGGCATCATCTAAGATTCTTCTATCTTTTGTGGGGTGAGTAGCCAAATGATCAGCTCTAGCTTGCCCCTTGATAGACTTCTAGGCGATATAGGCGATGTCAAATTCTGACAACAATAGTAGCCATCGAGCTATCCTTCCTATGAGAGTTGGTTTCACAAAGAGGTACTTGATCGGATCCATCCTTGAGATTAATCGTACTGGATATGCTACCATGTAGTGTTGCAACCTTTTCGTTGCCCATATCAACGCAGTGCAAGTTCCTTCTAGAGATGTGTATCGCGTCTCATAGTCCAAGAACTTTTTACTGAGGTAGTATATGGCATGCTCTACCCCCTTCTCTTTCTTCTTTTGAGCTAGTAATGAGCCCATGGAATAGTCCCCAACTGATAAGTACAACAAAAGTGGTTCCCCCTCTACCGGAGGTGTCAATACTGGTGGATTCATAAGATATCCATTTATCTTATCGAAAGCTTATTGGCACTGGTCATTCCATTTTGTGTGCTAATCCTTCTTTAGTAGCTTGAAGATTGGTTCATAGATTGTAGTTAGTTGAGCTATGAATCTACTGATGTACTGAATATGACCCAAGAATCCCTGTATTTCCTTCTCAATGTGAGGTGTAGGCATTTCTTGGATCGCCCTGATCTTGATGGGGTCAAATTCGATAACTCTTTCGCTCACCAAGAAAACCCCAGTAGTTTCCCTGTTGTTGCCCCAAATACACATTTCTGAGGATTCAACTTCAGTTTATACTTCTTGATCCTTTCGAAGAACTTCCTTAGTGTAGGAACATGCCCCTGCTGGTCCACCGACTTCACTATCATGCCATCTACATAGATTTCCACTTCTTTGTGCATCATGTTATGTAGAATGACATAGCTGCTCTTTGATAAGTTGCCCCAACATTCTTCAATCCAAAGGGCATCACCTTGTAGCAATAGGTTCCCCATGGAGTTTTCTCATGGTCCTCTGGGTGCATGCTTACTTGGTTGTATCTTGAGAATCCATCCATGACTGATAGCAAGGCATGCTCTGTTGTGTTTTCGACTAGCACATCAATGTGCGGTAGTGGGAAATCATCTTTTGGGCTCACTTTGTTGAGGTCCCAAAAATCAACACACATGCGAACCCTGCCATCTTTCTTGGGAACCGACACTATGTTAACCAACCATTAAGGGTACTTCACCACTTGTAGGAAACCTACATTCCACTATTTCATGACTTCTTCTCTAATCTTTTCTCTCCATTCTGCATGCATCCTTCTGAGCTTCTGCTTAACTGGCTTTGCACGAGGGTAGGTCAGCAAAAGATATTGCACGATGTTGGGGTCTATCCCGTGCATATCCTCGTAGGACCAGACAAAGTCCTCCATGAACTCCTTTAGAAGATTGATCATCTGTTTTACTTCTTGATCATATAAGTTGGTACCAATTTTCACCTCTCGAGGGCATTGGTCAGTTCCCAAATGACCCGGGTGTCCTCACGGATGGGTTGGCTTTCTTTGGCTTGCATTATTTTATTAAATTATGATATTTATTAAGATCATCATCAGAAAAAGGAGGCAAGTCGTACTCAGAATAAAAAATTTCATTGATGAAAGAAGGAGTAACAGACTCGACATACATGGACTTTGGACTTTCCTCAAGAGGGAAAACAAACACACAATCATAAATAGATGACTCAATAATAGACTTGATAACTGACTCGATGACTGGCTTGATGCTTTTATTGGTGGTATCTAGGTTGGTTGACTTAGTAGCATGAGCAAGCTTGAAGTTCTCCCCCATGCTTATCCAGTTCATAAGTGGCTTCTTGGCTTGGTGAATGAGCAGATGGGGTAACTAACCTTCCTCTTCCTCCAAGGTTATCATAGATATATCTTTAACGTTGATGTGGTTGCATTCTTCTTCCTTACGCTGCTTATGCACGAAGACAAGTTGACTAATCTCATGTTCCTTGAAACTAAACTTCCTGAGAGGTGATAAATGGTGCAGGCTACTTAATCCTCTCTCAATGAAATCTAGTCTTTCCAACATATTGTGCAGAACCATTCTGATTCCCTAGTCACATGCTTAACCTTCGACACAAATTCTCCCATCACAATTGAACCTGGCACAGTGCATGCAAACCATCATTCTTCGTGCTCTTCTCTCCTTAGCATGCACACTTCTTCCTCGGAAAGGCCTTGGTTTGAGCTCGTGTAACTCCTTGGCACGTGCTTCTTGTAGGAATAGACAAATATGGATCTTCAGATCAGTAGGGAGACACAAGGACCAAACAAGCCTCACCTTTCCTTCCCACTTTCTTTTTAAGAAGATTCAAGAATTTGGTGCTTCCTTAGGTTGGATTAACATTGAGGAGAACTCATCTTTAATGCAATTCCAGTGATGTAACTCTCTCGATCACCTTCCTTAATCCACAGTTGTACTATCTCATGAGTAACCCAATCAAATTCATCTTGGAAGAATACCTCGAACCCTAGTTGCCTTCTGGGGGCGATCTCATCGAATAATTGTTCAACATTTCCACAGAATGGAAAGTGTAGACACCAAATTCTGTCCCCCCTCGGCAATGATGAATTACGGGTAATGAGGAGACATATATTCTCTCTTTTGAAAATAAGTTGAATTTTTGGCACAAGTCTAGATTATCTCAGAACTTGTGATCAGTCAAACCCAATGTTGTTTAAAGATACTGGGAAAGTGACCGGAAGTGGTTGATGCCTTTTGTCAAGAATATGACAATCGAGCCTAGTATGTGCTTGATTCCCGTACCATTAGAACGTACTCGGGAATACGGTCCTATTGGTATCTTGTACGAAAAAAATGGATACCCAGGTGTGTCGTATTATTTACTTGAACTTTGAATTGGTTAACCCAAATCAAACCTTAAACCAAACCAAATCCTAAACCAAACCAAACCCTAAACCAGAGTAAGCCCTAAACCAGACCAAACCCTAAACCAGACCAAACCCTAAACCAAACTAAACCCTAAACCAGACCAAACCCTAAACCAGACTAAACCCTAAACTAAACCAAATCCTAAACTTAAACCAAACCCAACCCTAAACCAGACCAAAACCCTAAACCAAACCAAACCAAACCAGACCAAACCCCAAACCAGACCAAACCCTAACCCAAACCAAACCCTAAACCAAACCAAACCCTAAAACTAGACTAAACCCTAAACCAAACCAAACCATAAACCAAACCAAACCCTAAACCAAACCAAACCCTAAACCAGACCAAACCCTAAACCAAACCAATCCCTAAACCAGACCAAACCCTAAACCAAACCAAACCCTAAACCAAACCAAACCCTAAAGCGAACCAAATCTAACCTAAACCAAACCCTAAACCAAACCTTAAACCAAACCAAGTCAGACCACCCTAAACCAAACCCCAACCAAAACTTGCCGCCCAGCCTACGACTACTACCTCAGGTGATAAGATTTCCACCATAACCACGTAGGGCTACTGCCGCCCAGTCTACAGGCATATCTGGAAATGTAACGGGGTGCCACAGGATTTTTCAATGCATAATAGAGTGCCACGGGGGGAGGGGTCCGTGTAAGGCTTACATGGGTAAGGCTTACACGGATGTGTAATGCCTTACATGGGTAAGGCTTACATGGATGTGTAAGCCCTTACATGGATGTGTGAAGGCCTTACATGCCCCTAAACCCCTTTACACGCTCCTAAACCCATTTTTACACAGATGCCCTTATTCCTTCTATAAATAGTGACCTCGGGTCACTGAGAAAACCCTAAAAAAAAAAGGAGAGAACCCTTGAAGAGAAAAAAACCTTATTCCAGAGACCTTACAAAGAGAGAGAGAGAGAGAGAGAGGAAAGAAAAAGAAGAGACGTGAGTCTGTAGAAATTCTGAGCTGAGCTTACTGAAGTTGATGGAGTCCTGCCCTACTTTTGGAAGTCAGCGTCATCCATATCAGATTAGTATGGAACTTTTGTTCAAGTTCTTTTTTATTTGATTTTAATATTATCATTACAGCACGAAAGCCCTGCCCAAATTTCCACAGCTGATTCCAACCCTAGGAATATGGTGTGGAACCCCTGCCCGAATTTCCAAAGCTAATTCCAACACCAAGAATATGGTGCGGAAGCCTTGCCCAAATTTCCAAAGTTGATTCCAACCCTAGAATTATGACGCGGAAGCCCTGCCCGATTTTCCATAGCTGATTCCAACCCCAGGAAAACGATGCCAAAACATTGCCTAAATTTCCACAACTGATTCTGACCCTAAGAATATGGCCCAGAAGCCCTGTCTGAACTACCACAACTGATTCCAACCCTAGGAATGCGGCACGAAAGCCCTAGTCAAATTTTCAGAAACCAGAACCCATGTTCATACCCTAGCATAGAAACCCTGTCAACTTTCTTACCCAAGTGCCGAAAGTTTTTAATTTCTCCAAGAAAGAGAGAAGAAAATTAAATCGTTTCCCTTGAGTTGATGAAAATTACCGAAAATCTCACCATTTTCATCGGTCATTATCATGTAAATATTACATCGTAATTTCATTTGCATGTATAATACATACCTCATCTCAGCATATATTATTTTATGTGTTTACTGCATAAAATAATGATTTTATTGTTGTCATTTCATGTATTAATTTTAGCATCTGTACATTAAATGTAATCTATTTCATCGTTTATGCATTGTCACATGTATTTCTCACATAAAATAACAATCATAATTATCATGTCATGGAGCATCGTACACATCTGTAGATAAGTTACTTTCTATTTTATCATTTTATATGTTATCGCATTTATTCCTCACATTGAATAATGATCATAATTATTGTGTCATGGGGCATTGTACGTGTATGTAGATAAGATAATTTTATTTTCTATTATTTTATGTAGATTTTATTATTTCATGGATTTTAATATAGATCTATATTTCATGTGATATTTCAATAATTTCCTATAATTATTTCATGCAAGTTTATGTATATATGTTAGCGTTATTTCATGTAATAAGACTTCCATACTAGCTTAGGCTGTTAAAATTCTCAGGGGAGAATATTCAAAATCCAAGCCTTTGGTAGAAAGACCGAAAATTTCGGGTGAGGTGGGTGCCTAACACCTTCCCAAACTCATAACCTGACATAGACCCTTATCTCTGGAACAGACCAAAATATGAAGTCAAATTCGGTGGTTCCTTTCTTTCACAGGAATCCAACCCCCTACTCGAGCTCGATCTCTCGATCAAAATTGGGCTCCACCATAGGGTTCTAGGCCCTGAATCCTAAATGGCAACTCCAAAAATCATGCTTTCCCCATCCCCCCATAGTCGCCAGACATGTTTAGAGACAATTCACCACCCTTGCAAGGCTGACCAGGTGAGAAGGAGATAAGTGGAAAGTAGAAAAAGGTATTTTCACTTACAATGGCGACTCCACTGGGGACTATCAAACTTTCTATACTAGGGGTGTACAATGAAGGTTAGAATTTTCTCCCCCTCATCATTATTATGTGTAAACATGTCTATATATTGCTTGCTAACTACATCATGCATAATGTTTGAAGTGAAATCACTTGACGACGGTGCTCTCTGTCGTGCTTGCACCCTCAGGGAGGTCATTGCATAATATACTAAGTACTCTGAGATCAAATGATGCCTAGTTCCTATATAAGAGTGCTCAAAGTGAAATTGGTTGACGAGGATGGTCATTGGTAGTTCGAAACCCTTAGGGTAATAGAACATATCTGGCCATTCTGAGATTAACCAATGGCCAGTTTCTGCACTACACTTTTCCACACACTCACTCATGGATACACCTTCCCCTATGGTTAGCCGATTGAACCCATGTAATGTCATGGAAAATCACCGGCGAAGTCACACCCCTTGATACAATACCATCTGGTATATCAAAGGAACCACGTACCCATGATTAGCTTTCAGCAATAGGTATATCAGTTTTGTCAAGGGTAGCTTTGTTCTGTCCTACAACCTTACCTATTGCATCACATCATATATGAACTAGACCATTGAAGCCCTCCCCACCCACTTTTGCTTTCAACTCTTCCCTTTACCAATTGGACAAAAACCCTATCCCCTCACTTTAGGCAAGAGCCCCCCTTTCTTCCACTGGATAAAGAGATTCCCCCTCTCTTATTTGGCCGAAAAAAACTATAAATACCCCCCTTAGAAAAAATAGACCAACACACCAGAATCCCCCTTTACACTTTCAAAGTGAAATTTTCCTCCCCTCCCCCTCTTTATTTTCTTCTGATCTTCGGAGCGATCTTCATCAAGATCCAAAAACTCATTTGGATCTTCAAACTGTTCTTCGGGATCTTGAAGATCTTTAATTCAAATTCTTAGTTAGATCTAGTTTTTAGTCAAAAACAATATGTTCTTGAGCCACCTCCCTTGAGTGTTCTTGAGTGTTTCTGAGATAGAAAACACCCCTTTTTGAGGTTCTTCGGGTCTACGAACAGATCTTTGTTAAGAATTGAAATTCTGTTCTGATCTTCAAAGTGTTCTTCAAGACTTTGGAGTTATTTAATCCATTTTTAAGTCAGCCTGTTTCATTTCAGAAATAGCCATTCCTAGTTGAACCCTTGTCCGAGTGTCCCTGGAATCTTTCCAGAAATAGCCATTCCCAACAGAATCTCTACCGAAGTGCCACCTCAGCCTAGCCCTCCCTTAGCCTATCCCCAGTGGAAGCTCTACTGGAGTGCCACCACATCTTAAATCTAAAAATAGCCTTCCCTAGCCGAAGCTCTACCAGAGTGCCACCTCATCCCAAGCCTTGAAATAGCCTTCCCTAGCTAAAGCTCTATCCAAATCTAAATCTGAAAATAGCCTTCCTTAGCCAAAGCTCTGTCCGAATCCCAATCCGAAAGTAACCGTTCCTAGTCAGAACCCTATCTGCATATCATCACAATTCACGTCTCTTCAGAAAGGAAGTTGGAGGTCAAGACCATCTTCCCCTGAGCCAAGAGAATCCGAAAGACAGTCCGAGTCAATACTAATCAGGGGCCCACCCCTCTTGACCCGAAACAGGGGTTAAGTTCAAGTATAATTTCTCAACCAACTTGTCATAATGTAGACTTTATACATACATTATTTTAGTGTATATAGTAGTTTGAATTCAATTAATTTATATATGTGTGATAACTTAGCCATACATGTGGAATAGTAACAATTGTGGAAAATGTTCATTCTCAAGCATCTAGTAAGAAGACCGGTTGAACCAGGCAGATTGGGTTCCTAACACCTTCCCAATTCTGTAACTTGACACTTACCCTAAATCTTTGGACCAGACCAAATTTTGGGCCCTTTTCTCAAGAATCGAGCCCACCTCTGGGTCATAGGCCCATAACCCTAGGTGGCGACTTCAAACCCCATTTGTATGATCTCGATCCCCGAATTGGACCATCATCAAATCCCCGTCTCAAATGATGAATTTTACACTCTTGCGAAATAGGCCTCCACGTATCTCCAAGCGGTGATACGATGGTGCGGGGGCCCGCAAGCAAAGCACACACGACACGAACCCCTCCCTTCACATGAAAGAGAGGGAGAGAGGAGAAAGGATGGGGGCACATAACCCATTTCTCTGGTCGTGACCCTCACAAAAATAAATTTGCTGCTCTTCCAATCCTGCAAAAGACATTAGTACTTGATCTTTGTCTTTTTCTATGTTGGCCTTCCATGTGCCAATCTAGGGGATTTGGTCTCCAGGTTGGGTCTTTCGACCCAATTTGGGCTATCTGGGACCATCGATTACAAGAAAGAAATTCTCTACTCTTTTAATCTTGCAAAAGAAAAATATTTGATTCTGGAATTTTCCTTGGCCGGGCTTCCATGTGCTAGCCTTGGGAATTCATCAATGAGATCGTGACACTCGGAGCTGATTCAAAGAGATTGGGCCACCTGGGGCTGGGTCAATAAAATTGGACCACCTAAGGCCAGTCCAAAGAAATTGGGCCACTGGGGCCAGGTCAATGAGATTGTTTCTTTTCTTGATTTCTTTCATGTCCCTTGATTGGGATTCTTGAATTTGAACCAAGAGATTGGAGTCTTGAATTTTAATTTTTTGATTTGGAATCTTATTCTTTGCTTTTGATTTGGAATCTTGCTTTTTTGCTTTTGATTTTTACTACAATTTTATCTATCAATGGGATTTGACTTTCAACTTCCCTCTTCATGTGATATAATATTGATTTTGATTTGGAATCTTGCTTTTTTGCTTTTGATTTTTACTATAATTTTATCTATTAATGGGATTTGGCTTTCAACTTCCCTCTTCATGTGATATAATACTGCTTTTGATTTGGAATCTTGCTCTTTGCTTTTGATTTTTACTACAATTTTATCTACCAATGGGATTTGACTTTCACCTTCCCTCTTCATGTGATATAATTTTTACATACCACACAAATTTGCTCTATATTTCACCTTCCCTTTGATTTTTACCTTCCACTTCCCTGTGATAAAATTTTCATCTACCACAAGAAATTATTTTGAATTTGGCATTTTGTGGTAAGAATCCTTAATTTGCACCTTGGAATTGGAATCTCAATTTTTTTTATTTTTTTTCTAGAAAATGAATTTTTTACCCATAAAATGGTCCCCCCTCCTGTTCATTCCCTATTCCAATTTTTCTGAGTTGGGAACGACTTCTGAGCGAGTGAGCTCGGTTTTTTTAATCTCCTTGAAGATTCGAAGATTTTTACACTTTTTTGGTTTCTTCAAATTTTTTCGAAGATCTTCAACTTTCCCTTGAAGTTCTTCATCTTCTTCTTGAAGATCTTCATACTTCTTGAGGAAGGAGTCATTTGGAGAATTTTACATCTTTTTGGGCTTTTTCATAAATTGTGAAACTTCTTAGGGCTTCTTGTAAATTTGGGAAATATGGTTGAGAGCAGAAAGAGAAAGACTCGTATAGAGGTCTGGCTGGATGGTTGCAACAATTCTTCTCAAGGGGAAGAGAGTCCTGTAGATTGGTACATCGGACAAACGCTTCACGGGGCTCAGGATCATATTTACAACTTAGTATGGGGCAGATGGGCAAGTCCTTGTATTTTATTCATTTCACCTTATTCATTTGTTATTGTGTTTTTCTTTTTTTTTTTATTATCATTATTTTTTATTTTTATCCTAGGGGCATGATGGGGGAGTACCACCGACCTTGGCCAGATATGGTCATCCGAACACAGCTTAGGATTTGTACAAGATGCTTCCCCGTAGAGTGAAGGAGTTGGTTAACTCATCATACCTGAGTTGATTGGCTTCCATAGAGACTAGGAAGTTCAGCCCGGCATTGCCAGGGGCCCTGATGGAGCAATTGTGGCCGATCACTCACATCTTTCATCTTCCTATTGGAGAGATTACCATTACACCACTGTGCTTCTATGCTCTGACGAGCATACCATTTGGAGGGAGACCCTTGTCTTCTCTTGAGACTTTGTGTCACAACCCGTTCACACAGAACCGGACCGGTGACCGGGTTAACTCCTGTTAACCCAAACCTGCCAGGATCATCTAATACAGTACCCCACCACAGCATACCCACATTTAAGATAAGTGTTTAAAAGTTCAGCGGAAGACTTAAATTACCTGTAAATATCCCCAATATACTTGATACCTAAATTGTATTATATAGCTAATTACATATGGGCCCGCAGGCATGATATTTATACAAAAAGAATAACAATTTACGTATCAAGTACACAAAAAGGGAGGTCATCAAAAGAATCAAAAAGCAAAATCCTATACGGTGTCATTACTGCGGTCCCGCAGCACAGCCCTCGCACATGCAATCAACACCATGCTCATACTCCTCGGGGACCCACCAATCCTCAATTGGAAATTCGACAGTGGGGCCCGACTCCTGATCTTCAGGCAGGTGACCTGTAAAATCATCTAAAAGAGGTGCGCACGTGGGATGAGCTCACTAGCTCAGTAAGAGAAAAGAAAGACCACACAACAATCACATCCATATGCACTATATGCTATGCAATTCATTTTAAATCTTATCCATCTAAACAATATTACTAAGTCTTTGATTATGTGCTACTTAGAACCACAGTGCGTGTATGCCCCGGGTATGAGCCATGAACTCCATCCCGCGATACTCCCATAGGGTTGTCGGAGAAGGCCCACCGTGAGTACTCAGAAAAGTAAAGCTTGTCGACTACCAGCTCTCAACATAAAAGTAAATGACAGAAAAGTAAAGGTGCTGACCCTAGCAATTTAAAAGTAGTACGATTGCTCCTCTTGAATATACCACTGAGGTTGCCGACTGTCCTAATGACCAGCTGGGCGTATGTCTAACTACCATAGTGACCCGACAACCACGACCACTGCTTCCCCCCAAGTGATAACCCAACACCTCAACCCCTCTTGGGAAGGGTCGTAGCATGGGGAATGATAATCCTAAACCGCATGCTCCTATATGACAAAGTACGATTGCATAGTGCCACCGCGTCCCATACCACAGGCCACCAATGCACTCGTTTCCAAGCCGACTAAGGCGTCTAGTCTAATAATGCATCATGCACAGTAAGCCAATCGTTCATCATATAAGCACATCAATCATTTAGCATTGATAATGTAAAGCACAACACGCATATCATAAATCACTTTTTTAGAATGCACAAGCAATGCGTGCGAACGGCATACGAGGATGACTAATCCATACATAATTTGCATGATGACATGGCTAGTCTAGATACAATTTAATGATGCAAAACAAGCTTAAAATAAATTCAAATGTCCTCTCCCCACTTACTTGTTGGGTACAAAAGCTCATGTTCGGTACGGGTGAGATCCGACGTGAGAAATATAGATTCTAGTGGAACCTATCATAAGCGAATGGGGTTATAATTTCACCACCTTGGGGTCAAAACTAACGATGTTTGATATTTAAATCATGTTTAAAATCATAAAAGAAAGTTGCCCGCCCGTTTTGGACCCATTCGGGCTCAAAAATCTGACTGGGGGGGCCAACAAGTGGGCCAAGCAGCCCACCTGTCATCGCCCATCGGTTTTCTCAGGTGGGCCGGATAGGCCGCCAATTGAACCGATGGGCCCCCTCAGGTGAGTGGCTTCGCTCGTCGATCCCCGCCCACCAGTGGGGATCGAGGGGCTGCCCCCCTTAGGCAGGAAACTTCACCTGCTGGTCCCCGATCGTTGATGGGGACTGAGGGGCTGCCCCCTCAGGCGGGCGGCTTCGCCCACCTGTGGGGGCAAAAATTTGTTTTCTTCTTTGAAACGTTCCACAACCTTGGGAAAACCAAATGGGGCTATTCCAATCACATTTTTCACACATCTAAGGTCTTATAAGATGATTCTAACCTAGATCTTAGATTTAAGGACTGAAAAGTAATCTTACCTTCTTTGCTCAAGAACTCTTCCAAAACCTCAAAATCACCTCTTAACTCAAGAAATCACCAATGCTTCTCAAATCTTGTAAACACTTCTTTAAACCTTCAAAATCAACACATAGACCATCTATTAAACCTTAGATTCATCATTATAAGTGGGATTAACAAGATCCGAAGGAACTCTACCCAAATCAAGGGTTTCACTTGGGGTTTGGTGAAAGTTTAAGAAGTATAGCTTTCTCTCACCTCAAATCGTAGGCCTTGTGTTGGGGATCACTTTTCCGGTGCCGAAATGAGAAGATCAAACCTCGACGTCGTTTAAAATCATTTCTTCCTCCTTTTTCTTTCCCTTTCTTCTTCTTCGTTCTCTTTTCTTCCTTTCTTTTCTCTCTCCTCTTTACTCTTCTCACCAACTCTTTAATGCATTAAATGAGAAAAAGGAGAACACAATAAGTACTATTTATACTTAGAGAATATCTAGTAACCACAGGGGTGGGCGGGTTCGCCCGCCTGTGACCGTCCACCTGTTGGTCGAAACTTAGCCAAACAATTAAGATTTCGATGGAATTCGACTCTCGGCATGTATCTCACTCTCAGTACGAGATATATAATACGTATACACCTTAGGATATGACTACATACCAGCATTACCCATATATGGCCTTATGATACGTGCATGTACACGGCTTGGGTACACCTGTCTCCTCTGACACTAACTCGGACTTGTCTGGCCAACCTGTGTTCAAGGTCATCCTTGCCATCATGGTCCATAGGGAACCTGCCTTAACCCTCTCTAGTTTGGGTCCTACATGGTTAAACCGAGTCAACCACATAAGTAAACCAGGGTTTAAAAGTAGGGTATCACATTTAACCCCCCTTTTTAAAAATTTCGTCCTCAAAATTGGTGTACCTGGTTGTTCAAAAAGATGAGGGTACTTGGCTTGGATTTCATCTTCTTTCTCCCAAGATGCTTGTTAAAGTGAATGGTTAGCCCATCGCACCTTTACGAAGGAAATGGAGTGGTTGCGAAAGGTTTTCACTTTTCGATCCAAGATTTCAGCTGGCTGTTCTCTATAGGTCATAGCAGCTTCTAGATATTCTAGTTCCATGGGTAACACATGTGATGGATCATGAACATATCGCTTCAGCATGGATACATGGAATACATTATGAACATTTCCAAGAGAAGGTGGAAGAGCAAGCATGTAGGCTACTGTGCCAACCCGAGTCAAAATCTCAAATGTGCCAATGTATCTTGGGCTCAACTTACCCTTTCTATGGAACCTATGTAACCCTTTAGTAGGAGAAATCTTTAGAAACACCTTTTCTCCTGCTTGAAACTCAATGTCTTTCCTGCGGGTGTCAGCATAGCTCTTTTGACATGACTGAGCTGCCTGAATACTTTCTCGAATAACATCAACCTCGTCACATGTCAACTGTATCATTTCGAGTCCTAACATTCGGTGTTCGCCTACCACATTCCAATACAGAGGAGTTCTACACTTCCTACCATATAATGCCTCATATGGAGCCATTCCAATTGTAGCTTGATAACTGTTGTTATAGGCAAACTCCATAAGGGGTATATATTCTTCCCAACTACCACACATTTCCATTGCACATGCCCTGAGCATGTCCTCTAATATCTGTATGGTTCGCTTTGACTAACCATCAATCTGTGGCTGGAAAGCAATACTCAAGTTCACTTGTGATCCCAAAGCATGCTGAAAACATTTCCAAAATATAGAAGTGAACCTTGGGTCCCTATCTGACACAATGCTCACTGGCACTCCATGCAAGCACACTATGTTATCCATATAAAGTTGTGCTGACTTAGCCATAGTGAATTTGGTATTGATGGGAATGAAATGAGCAGTCTTAGTAAGCCGATCAACTATCACCCAAATCGCATCCATCCCCTTAGGTGTGCGTGGCAGTCCAGTGACAAAGTCCATCGTAATCCTATCCCACTTCCAGTCCGGTATTGGGAGTGACTGAAGAGTACCATAAGGTTGATGCCTCTCAGCTTTTACTTTTTGGCATGTAAGGCAAGTTGCCACATATAGGGCTATTGTTGTTTTTATGCTTGGCCACCAGTAGTTTTGTCTGAGGTCCTGATGCATCTTTGTACTTCCTGGGTGGATGGAGTACTCAGAGCTATGTGCTTCCTGCACTATCTTGTCTTGTATCTACAAATCATCGGGCACACACAACCTACCTCAAAACAATAATGCCCTGTCACTAGCTAAAATGAAGTCAGGGTTATTCATTGTTTGCTCCTGAACCTTAATTCTGATCCGTTTCAACTCAGGATCCAAAGGTTGTTTCATTCTTGCCTCTTGCCTAATAGACGGGTGCACCTGTAGAGCTATCAAGGATACAGTTAACCATTTAACATCTTCTGGTTGATGTTCAAGCTCTAAGGTTGCCCCTTCATATAAGAGGGTTTCATCCATTAACATCACCTCTCGTACGAGTTGCGAGCTGACTGCTAAGTATGAGAGTGACACAGTCTGTGCCTTCCAACTCAACGCATCTACCACTACATTAGCCTTGCCAAGATGGTACTGAATGTCACAGTCATAGTCCTTCATGAGCTCAAGTCATCTCCTCTGCCTCATATTCAAATCCCTTTGGGTGAAAAAGTACTTAAGGCTTTTGTGATCACCGTATATCTCGCACTTCTCCCCATATAAATAATGTCTCCAAATCTTTAGAGCAAATATGACTGTAGCTAGTTCCAAGTCGTGAGTGGGGTTGTTCTTCTCATATTCCTTTAGTTGTCGGGATGCATACACTATCACCTTACCGCATTGCATGAGAACACAATCCAACCCGACCTTAGAAGCATCAGTGTAGACTGTCATTCCACCAGTGCCTTCAGGGATGGTCAACACAGGGGCTGACACCAACGTTTTCTTCAATTCCTGGAAACTCTTCTCACATTCCTCTGTCTATTCAAATTTTACCCCCTTTTTGGTTAACTTAGTCATTGGTGTTGAGATCCGAGCAAAATTCTCAATGAAGCGCCGGTAGTACCCAACTAAACCCAAGAAACTTCTAATTTTTGTAACGTTCTTAGGGTTTTCCCACTCTACAACCGCCTTCACCTTATCAGGATCCACCTCGATTCCATCCTTAGACACTACATGTCCAAGGAATCTAACTTGCTTAAGCCAAAATTCACACTTACTGTATTTAGCAAACAATTGTTGTTCTCTCAGCCTCTGTAATACCATCCTCAGGTGTTGAGTATGCTCCTCTTCCATCTTGGAGTAGATCAAGATGTCATCAATAAAAATAATTACCCATTTATCTAGGACATCATGAAATACTCGATTCATTAAATCCATGAATGCTGCCGGTGCATTGGTTAATCCAAAAAATAACACTAGGAACTCATAATGGCCATACCGAGTCCTGAAGGCTGTCTTGGGTATGTCATTGCTCTTTATCTTGAGCTGATAATAGCCTAATCTAAGGTCTATCTTTGAAAATACATTTGTACCTTGTAGTTGGTCAAACAAATCATCAATGTGTGGCAATGGATACCTGTTCTTAATGGTTAGCTTATTCAATTCCTGATAATCAATGCAAATACGCAAGCTGCCATCCTTCTTCTTGACAAACAATACAGGGGCACCCCAAGGTGAAACACTTGGGCGAATAAACCCCTTCTCTAATAATTCTTGCAACTGCATCTGTAACTTCCTCAATTCGGCTGGTGCCATCCTGTATGGAGCTTTTGACACTGGAGCTGCTCCAGGAATCAAGTCTATGGAAAATTTTAACTCTCTATCAGGCGGTAGATGCATCAGATCATCTGGAAAGACTTCAAAAATTCTTTAACTACCTCTACCTCTTCTAGAGGTGTAACCTTTGCATCAACATCAAGTACCAATGCTAAGTAACCCAAACATCCACTTTCCAACAACTTTACCACTTGAAGAGCAGAGATGAGGACCTTTCTAGCCCATTTTATTTTATCTACATGGTATACCAGTTCTTTCCCTTCATCATTTGTTATCCTAATTAATTTTTCGGCACACATCACATTTGCTCGATGGGCCGACAACCAATCCATGCCCAGTATAATGTCAAAATTCTGCATGTTGAATTTGATGAGTTGTGCATTCAATTTCTTTCCACTGATTTCCACTAGGCAAGGCCCATACACCTCCTTCAACTGTGTAACTTTGCCTATAGGCATACTAACAATCATCTCATGATCTAGTGTCCTGGGTGACATACCAAGTTTCTTAGTAAATCTCTTAGATATGAATGAATGTGTAGCTCCTGAATCAAACAAGACATAGGCTGGTATACCCGATATAGGTAGAACACCTAGTGCAACAATGCATATAAGTATAGCAGGTCATTAAAATTCAGCATAAGGAAAATATTAAATTAAAATGTACTTGCTTCCACTTCTGTGCTGGCCTCAGCTTCCTCAGCTGATAAGGCATACATTCTTCCTTACGGTTGATTCCCCCGAGTTAAGGGAGGTCTGTACACAGAGGGCTGACTGGATGGTAAGGCTGGTCTGACTCGATAGTCTTTGACATAATGCCCATAAGAGTGGCAATTGAAGCAACGGATCTGTGACGCCGAAACTGGGGCAGGGCCCCTTTGTACTAGACCTGATGTAGATGGGAGACGAGGTGGCCTTGTAATTGTAGGCACCATACTAGTGTTCGGGTGAAAAGATGTAGAGCCCAGACCACCAGCTAGTCGAGGAAGTTAGCCAAATGGCCTACAGGGCTGTCTGTAGGCAGGCCCAGAACTATACGACCCACGGTATACCTTGGATGAGTTGCCCATGTCTGGAAATGGATTAGTCCTCTTCCACAATCCAAGTGTGAGGGATTGTTCTCCCTTCTGCTTATCTTCCATGGTTTTGGCTTTTTGCACAATCTGACCATAATCTATCAAATCTAAGACCTCGAGCATTGACCCAATAGATGCCTTTAATCCCTTCAGAAACCTTACAGCCTTTTCTTTAGCTGACCTCATATGCCTAGTGGAAAAATGGAACAAGCTTTCAAACTGCTGCTGATACTCAAGGATAGTCTTATTCCCTTGAGTCAAGGCCATGAATTTCATCTCTTTATGGTCTCTGAAGATACGAGGGTAATGGTTTGCCAAAAAAAACTCCTTGAACTACTCCCATATGGGTGTGCGGCAAACAATATAGGCTTAGAGGCTTGCCACCAAGAGTTGGCTTCATTCTTGAGTTGTAGCCCTGCACAAATAAGCTTCTGTGCCTCAGTGCACTCAATTACCTCAAATATCTTTTCCAGCTCTTGGATCCACTAGTCCGGCTCTAGAGGATCACTCCCCACCTTAGAGAATACAGGTGGCAAGTTCCTCTTAAAAGATTCCACTGCCCTTGTCATATTATTCCTCGAGGGGTAATTGGAGGCATATGCCGGATAGTAAGGGTATGGAGGGGGCGCCATATATGGAGGAGTGCTGAGTGGCAGAAATGGAGGTGTACCTCCGGCTTGTGGTCCCATACCAGACCCTACAGGTGGGTCTTATGGAGTAGTTATCCGAGGATGTTGACTGGGTTGAGGAAGGTGTAACTGTTGCTGTATAGCAGCCATAAATGCCTGTTGTTGCTGGAGCATTTGTCGTTGGAAGGCTTACTATGACTGCTTAACTATGGTCACAACATCACTCGGAGTGATGACAGCTGGAGGATCCAGAAGTGTGGTCAAAAGTGGGTCCCTTTGTGCCACACCTTGGTCAAGGATTTCTTGAGGTTGTGGAAGTGGGGTTTGCCCCATAGAACGGGACCTTCGAGGATTTGATGGTCAACCGATAGGACGAGGACCACGTGAGGTAGCTCGAGCATTGCTACCGTATTTAGTGCGTACCATCGTGTCCTTGCACCTGGATCATACCACACACAAAACATTGGTTAAGTACCTTAGAACTCACATAAGCACATAATCGTATGCCAAAACACGGGGTACTGTAGTATATGATGTCTTGCATCCAGCCACAGCTTAGCCCCGAGAGCACTGTGCTAGTGCTTCGACAAGTAGGACGGTGGTCCCACTCGACTTCTCTTTTTTTTTTTTTGTATCACTATTATCATTATTTTATATATAACATGGGGTATTGTAGTGTATGATGTTTTACATCTAGCCACAGCTTAGCCCCGAGAGAACTATGCTAGTGCTTCGACAAGTAGGACGGTGGTCCAGCTCGATTTCTCTTTTTTTTTTTTTCTCCTCCAACTGGCAGGAAACCACTAACGGGCAGCTTGGGTCGGGCCCGCCGGTCCAACCTGAGGCAGAAAAATAAAGGGGCTTTTAAGCCTCCTTCACCCTTATTTCTCCCATCTTCCACCTTGGCTCAGCTCAGGCGATTTTGGAGGGTTTCTTGGTGAATCCACTCACGATTTCACTCAACGATTCCATAGATTTTGAAAGATTCAAGCTCCTTTCACTCTCAAGTAAGTCTCTTCTCCATTTCTCTTCTTGGAACATATATTTTGGGTGTTGAATCTATTTATACTTCCCAAAACTTTATTTTTTTCATGTTTCTTTCCATAGAACAATCATTCCATGAGAATCTGATGCTTCCTTTTTAACTCATTCATAGTTTTGGGCTTTACTACCCAATCTATGGGAGAAAATCCTAAACCGTGCCCTAATTTCTCCAATTTGGGGTTTTCTTCTATCTCTACCCTTTTCTCCCCAACTAACAACTCAAATGGGATTTCTTATCCTTGATTTGCACTTACATTGTTGGAAAGATCATGAAAGCTTGTATATGCTTGCAATCCCATCTCTTTTCCATGAAAATCCATCTCTTTTGTGTTAGGTTTCTTGAAAAAAAATTTGGGGGTTTCTATGATTCTCTTCACTTCATTCCATACTTGTGAACAACTTTGAATCTCTCTCATTCCTTGCACCTCAATGTCATAATAAAATTTTTTGCATATTCTTGGTTGTATAATGATTGGTATTTCTATCATTGACATGTAAGCTTCAAGTTCTACACTTTTATGGGATTTTCATTCTCTTCGATTGAACTTGCACATGGAAATTGGGGCTTTCCATCATTTCTCACTTGCCATGCTTTATACTCCTTTGTTACTTTTTTATTTATTTTACAACATGCTAGTGGATGCCATATTTGGGGATCTCCTCATAGTCATTTCTCCATGGATTAACCACTCCTCTTTTTATAATGATCCACATTATGTATTTAGGTGCATTTACATATGCTTGTTCACCTTCCTGTTTACTTCCTTTGTCATGCAAAAATTTTACTTATCACTATCTCTTCACTTTTCTTACTAGGATGTCTTCTCGCAAGGGCTGGGAACCCGCATCCTCTTCCAATAGACGTAGGGTCACAAGTTCAAAACGAAAGGGTGTAGGGGTTAGTTCCCCAACCCTTCGTACAAGGCAACAAGGACATGCCCCCATCAATCCTTTAGACTATGATGAGGACTCTTCCGGAGTTTGAGGGCAGAAACGAATTGGCAGACCTTTCTAAAGAAGTCTGTGATGATGGAGAAAACCGAGGTAACTTGTGATTTCAGCAAGATTCAATTGCAAGAGAGGCTTACTTCACTGGGTTGGCAGTCCATCCTTAATATTGACCGCCCATGCTATGAACACCTGGTTTGAAGGTTTTATTGTAATTTGGAGGTCTCTTACCAGTATGGGGAGTACTCAATCACCAGCATAGTGAAGGGAGTGAACATTCATTTGACTGTGGACACTCTTGCCAGTATTTTAGATCTGTCATCAGTTGGGCATCAATTCTATAGCCCCCCATGGAGTAAGCCCGTGGGCCCATCCTTAAGTTCAGAGATGCAAGACCACATTTACGAGACCATTTGTGGCAGCAAGGTGCATTCGGATTCCGAGACGACATTCAACCCAGAGGCTCGTGTATTTACTCACTTGTTTCAATTTAATTTGCTCCCTAGAGGAGGTCAAAGGAACCAAGTGGGCTTCATGGCAGCCTACATAGCCTTCTGCATCTACAAGGCCTTGGAGGGAGGTGCCAAACATTTATGCCTACCCTACATTATACTTAAGACTATGGAGCATCATGCCACACATCCTGAGAACGGAGGTTTCCCATATGGTAGGACCCTCACTAGGGTTTTTGAGTTCTTTGGGGTAGATTTGAGTGGTGAGGAGGGAAAGACCCCAACGGACAAATTTAACATGGAAAACCTACGTAGGATGGGTCTCCAAGCTCTTATGGATGTACCTCAGAGGGCAGGAGCTCAAGGAGGCAGGAACAGGGGAAATGTCCACAGGGAGGATGTCCACATAGAGGAGGAAAATAGTGAGAAGGATGAGGATTATGTTCCTCAATTCGAGGAGGAGGACTTTCTGGACGAGGATGTCCTCGAGGAGAAGCCTCTTGATTCGATAGATGCTGATCCTGACTTTGCTAGGGCCGTTGACCCACAACATAGAGCCCCACCACCTGAGAGTGGCACATTTGACTTTAAGAGCATGATGACCAGTATGAGGGCCTTGAAAGATGGGCAAGTTCAGCTTTTGAGAAGACTAGATGAGAGTGCTTCTAGAGAGGAAAATATCTTAGAAAGGTAGGCTACATTAGAGAACTCCTTCCTAAGATTGAGCGAGGATTTGGACACAATGGCCAATGCTATTTCAGTGGACTTTACCCGGCTCCGGAGGGATGTGCAACTAGTGAATGCAAGGTTTGATCACTATGATCGTCGGCTCAAAGTTACATAGAGGCCTAGGAGGGTCTCTGAGGACTTAGCCTGCCTATCCTAATCAGCTTTTACTTGTCTCTGTTGTTTATGTGTTTATGGTGGACTATATATATATATATATATTTTTTTTTTTTTGTACTTTTTTCTGTAATTTGGACTTACTAGTATGGTGTTCTGATGTTGTTGATGACTTTTAGTTAATTTTGTATGCTTGATATACTTATTGTAATTTGATTGTAACAACGTTAGTTAGTCTTTGTTGATTATACTTATTCATATATGTATGTTGTCTATCAGGTCCTTCTATTTGAAAATTTTAAAAAATCTTATTTAGCGTTGTTATACTACCGAAAGTTTGTCAAATCCGTACTCGATGGGTTATGAAATCAAATAGCTAGTCTTTTATTTATTCCAAGCAAGCTTTCTCTAATGCATGCCATGAAATGCAATAATTAAATGCAATCATTTTTTTTTTAATTCTTTAAAGTTTTTACATTTACCCAACCCCATTTCCTATTATAGATTCTATGGGGTCTAAATGGTATGTTGTGAGTGGATAGAGCATCACGCTCTGATACCACCATTGTCACACCCCGTTCACACAGAATCGGACCGGTGATCGGGTTAACTCTGGTTAACCCAAACCTGCCAGGATCATCTGATATAGTACCCCACCACAGCATACCCACATCTAAGATAAGTGTTCAAAAGTTGAGCGGAAGACTTAAATTACCTGTAAATAACCCCAATATACTTGATACCTAAATTGTAGTATATAGCTAATTACATGTGGGCCCCGCAGGCAAGATATTTACACAAAAAGGGAGGTCATCAAAAGAATCAAAAAGCAAAATTCTATACGGTGTCATTACTGTGGTCCCGCAACACAGCCCTCGCACATGCAATCAACACCATGCTCATACTCCTCGGGGACCCACCAATCCTTAACTGAAAATTTGACAGTGGGGCCCGACTCCTGATCTTCAGGCAGGTGACCGGTAAAATCATCTAAAAGAGGTGCGCACGTGGGATGAGCTCACTAGCTCAGTAAGAGAAAAGAAAGACCACACAACAATCACATCCATTTGCACTATATGCTATGCAATTCATTTTAAATCTTATCCACCTCAACAACCTTACTAAGTCTTTGGTTATGTGCTACTTACAACCACAGTGCGTGTATGCCCCGGGTACGAGCTATGAACTTCATCCCGCGATACGCTCATAGGGTTGTCGGAGAAGGCCCACCATGAGTACTCAGAAAAGTAAAGCCTGTCGACTACCGGCTCTCAACATAAAAGTAAATGAAATAAAAGTAAAGGTGCTGACCCCAGCAATTTAAAAGCAGTACGATTGGCCCTCTTGAATATACCACTGGGGTTGCCGACTGTCCTAATGACCAGCCGGGCATATGTCTAACTACCATAGTGACCCAACAACCGTGACCACTGCTTCCCCCCAAGTGATAACCCAACACCTCAACCCCTATTGGGAAGTGTCATAGCATGGGGAATGATAATCCTAAACCGCATGCTCCTATATGACAAAGTACGATTTATATAGTGCCACCGCGTCCCATACCACAGGCCACCAATGCACTCGTTTCCAAGCCGACTACGGCATCTAGTCTAATAATGCATCATGCACAGTAATCGAATCATTCATCACATAAGCACATCAATCATTTAGCATTGATAATGTAAAGCACAAGACGCATATCATAAATCATTTGTTTAGAATGCACAAGCAATGTGTGCGAACGACATACGAGGATGACTAATCCATACATAATTTGTATGATGACATGGTTAGTCTAGATACAATTTAATGATGCAAAACAAGCTTAAAATAAAGTCAAATGTCCTCTCCCCACTTACTTGTTGGGTACAAAAGCTCACGTTCGGTACGGGTGAGATCCGGCTTGAGAAACGTAGATTCTAGTGGAACCTATCATAAGTGAATAGGGTTAGCATTTCACCACCTTGAGGTCAAAACTAACGATGTTTGATGTTTAAATCATGTTTAAAATCATAAAAGAAGGTTGCCCGCCTATTTTGGGCCCATTCGGGCTCAAAAATCCGACTGGGGGGGCCAACAGGTGGGCTAGGCAGCCCACTTGTCGTCGCCCACCAGTCTTCTCAGGTGGACCGGATAGCCCGTCGATTGAACCGGCAGGCCCCCTCAGGTGGGCAACTTCCCCCTCCGGTCCCGGCCCACCGGTGGGGACCGAGGGGCTGCCCCCCCTCAGGTGGGCGCCCTCAGGCGGGCGGCTTCACCCGTCGGTCCCTGCCTGTCAGTGGAGACTGAGGGGCTGCCCCCTCAGCCCCTCAGCCCCTCAGTCAGGCATCTTCGCCTGCCGGTCTTCGCCCACCTGTGGGGGCAAAAATTTGTTTTCTTCTTTGAAACATTCCACAACCTTGGAAAAACCAAATGGGGCTATTCCAATCACATTTTCCACACATCTAAGGTCTTATAAGATGATTCTAACCTAGATCTAAGTTAGATTTAAGGATTGAAAAGCAATCTTACCTTCTTTGCTCAAGAACTCTTCCAAAACCTCAAAATCACCTCTTAACTCAAGAAATCACTAATGCTTCTCAAATCTTGTAAACACTTCTTTAAACCTTCAAAATCAACACATAGACCATCTATTAGACCTTAGATTCATCATCATAAGTGGGATTAACAAGATCCGAAGGAACTCTACCCAAATCAAGGGTTTCACTTGGGGTTTGGTGAAAGTTTAAGAAGTATAGCTTTCGCTCACCTCAAATCATAGGTCTTGTGTTGGGGATCACTTTTCCAGTGTCGAATTGAGAAGATCAAACCTCAGCATCGCTTAAAATCATTTCGTCCTCCTTTTTCTTTCTCTTTCTTCTTCTTCGTTCTCTTTTCTTCCTTTCTTTTCTCTCTCCTCTTTACTCTTCTCACCAACTCTTTAAATCATTAAATGAGAAAAAGGAGAACACAATAAGTACTATTTATACTTCAAGAATATCTAGTAACCACATGGGTGGGTCACTCAAGTGGGAGGGTTCGCCCGCCTGTGACCGCCCACCTATTGGTCGAAACTTAGCCAAACAATTGATATTTCAATGGAATTCGACTCTCGGCATATATCTCACTCTCGGTACGAGATATATAATACGTATACACCTTAGGATATGGCTACATACCAGCATTACCCATACATGGACTTATGATAGGTGCATGTACACGGCTTGGGTACACCCATCTCCTCTGGCACTAACTCGGACTTGTCTGGCCAACCTGTGTTCAAGGTCACCCTTGCCATCATGGTCCATAGGGAACCCACCTTAACCCTCTCTGGTTCGGGTCCTGCATGGTTAAACCGGGTCAACCACATAAGTAAACCAGGTTTTAAAAGTAGGGTATCACACTTTGATAGCACGGGAGTTCACGAATCTGACAGGCATTAATATCCAGACTGACCTGAAAGATATCCATTTAGGTAAGATTAGTGCCCGCTAGTGGAGGTCAGATTTACAGGTGAACCCTAGTAAAATTATGCAGGTGACCCATTCTTTCCTTCTATTTACTATAGGCCAGCACCTCTTTAGTGACCTCTGGGGTGGGGTGGACATTCGCATGGCTGCTTTCTTCTGAAATATTCGGGAAGTGGACACCTGGGATTGGGTTGGGGCCACTTATGCATACTTTCTACGGACTCTGGACCTGCTATCATATGGAGACCAAGGTCTCAAGGGAGCGGGCTACATCCTCCAAGTAATCTCTCATCCTTGTACCCATTTCTTTTCATTTGGTTTTATTTCCTCACTTTGGTTTTTAAAATCAGCCCTGGTGCTATGAGCATTTGGAGATCATGGCTCCCAGACTGAAAGATCCTCGAGCATCGCCTTTTTCCATAGCCATGAGATGGTGAGATAGCTGAGTACTCAGAGGCCGACGTCATCCTCTAAGGACCACTGCTCGTTCTCTCTTGAATGGTCTTATAGAGGTAAGCCACGCTAGTCATTAAATTTCATTCTATCCTATGTTGTACATACTTTTTCTTGCTTTTGCAAGTCACTTGGAGACCATTCGATCCTCTTACGTTCCCAAATCTTGATGAAGTCACCCGGGCTAGATACTTATCACAAAACCGAGTCCTATTCAGGGGTTTATGGGACCATGCCTGGTATTTAGGAGAGAAAGTTATACCCCAATGATCTGATTCTGACACATGCTTCTCTCCTTGTCTTCCTCCACCGACCAAAATTGTCTGGAGTGCATTCCTACGGATCAAATCAAGAGACTAGCCGACGGAACATGGGATGATTCATTCTTAGACCAGGATAGGGATTACAAGACCTTTCTTGAGGAAGAGATGGTATGCACCCCTTTTGGACCTGACGGTCTAGTGGTATGTTGTTCTTCCTTGAGTATCACCTTTATGCTTCAATTTCTTTTTGTTTAGCCTTGATTGATGTTCTTTTAGGGGAGAACACGGCGTCCAGACCCTCCTACTGTTCAATCACATGTTGGTGCTTCTGGTCCATCCCAAGCCGGACCTTCTACTAGTGTGGGTGGATCCCTCAGTATAGCCACCATTCCCTTCCATGACTTCCTAGGTTGGTCATATCCCAACATAGCCAATCCTTGCATCCCTCATCTTTTGGGGTGAAGAATAGACATAAATGCTTCTCTTGGGATGCCTATTCCATATGATTATGTGAGTATCTGATCATCCCACATTTGCTTGGCTTTCGACCTCCCTTGATTGATATGCTCCTTCTCAGGTGTCTCCGGAGGTCTATACCGAGATCAGGAGGATGCATCAGAGCTTGTGTGAGGTGGTGATCGACAAGGTATCTTTCCCCTTTTTTTTCTTCTTCTTTTATTACTCTTTTTCTTGACCATCTCTTATATTCTTTAGGATGGAAGGATTGCTGCCTTAGAGAGCCAAGTTAGCTCCTACCAGCAAGAGAACGCCCAGAAGCATGCATAGATTCAGGATCTATCCTAGAGGCTGGCGAATTTGGGATTGTCACCCATGGACTCCTCGCCATTCCATGAGGGTGACCCTAAGTATAGTTCAGACGAGGATTTTGACTCTTAGGGATATGTTCCTGTAGTTCTTGCAAGCACAAACACATGTATATATTTTTTTTCTTTTTCTTTTTCCCTCCCCCTATTTGTTCATTTTTTTTATTTTAGCATTTTATGAATGGAAACCTATCTTTGGCACAAAGAAAATCTCCTTTTGTTTACGGTTTAGAACTTTTAGGCATAATCAATTCCACAACTTAAGTCTTCATTAGTATAATCAGAATAACATGAAAGTCCAAATATCTCCTCATTTTACTACCAAGTGAATTACAGGAGAATAACTTTCCTATCATAAATGGGATAGATAGGTAACAATATAGGGAGACAATTCTTAGGGTGGGTAAAAGTTCACCAACTCCTCTGGGTCATTTGCTTTTAGTCCATACTATCGGCTGATATACGTAGGCAAGTAAAAGGACGTGTGAGTCAATCCCATCAACCTGACATAGTTGTATCCAGAGGTCTTCATCAAAAAATCTTCTTGTGGATTCCCTAGGCATCTCCATGTAATATCCTTTGTAGTTCTTTCTCTTAGGTATCTCTCCCAATCAACAACAATCTTAAATTATGGGACTTTCCTCTTGTCCTGGTAGTAAGGAGCTCCGAGTTGGCATTCTTTTGATGGCCTAGTCAACTTCAGTTTCTCAAGGAGCCAAATCTGAAAAATAGCAAGACTTCCTTGATACTGATCAAGTCATCAAATCCCTTGAGTGTTTCTGCAAAAACCGTAGGGATGATATCACCTTCTTTCTTTAATTACTTTACCACTCCTATCAGAACAAGTGGTGCACCACATCCGGGGGTTTAGAGAACATAGCGAGCTATCATGCAAAGTAGATAAGCATCCTATGATCTTTGTTGATGGATTCCTCCCAATGATAGATACTGAGCGAAAACCTACCCTTATGTGGAGTAAGCATACAAACTCAGAATTCTTCGAGAGTTGGGAAGATCTCAACTAATCCAAACTGAAACACATGAAGATTGGTATCCCAATGTTGAGGCACTTGTTGGAGTAAATGGTGATGTAAATTTACACATCCGATTAGACCGAGCATTGACATATTTATAGATTCTAGTAGTCCTGGTGCCTGTAGACACCCAATTTTGTCACCTTCCTCTGGCTATGATGAAATATGGATATTAGTCATGACTTCTGACTTCTAACTTTCGACCGACAGAGATGCTGATGGAAACATTCCCCTACCCAAAACCCTAGAAATCCCCACGTGGGAGAGAGGAAGGCCTAATTTTGACTTTCCATATATGAAGGAATCTGGTCAAGATGACCACACAGATGAATAATTCTTATAAATATGATTCTAATGACATATGATATGCCAAAATCAGATCGATGTATCTTCGGCAATCGTTCACAGAAAATGATGTTTTTCCGCGCGCATGTCGCTTCTTCCCACACATATGCCGCGCACACGGACAGTCCCATTGGAAACCTGGAAAAATCCCTCACCTAACCCAAACACCCTAAAATTCATCCCCTACCTACCCAGATAACCCCGAAACACTCCCTGGTCTGAAACCTGAGAAATCCCCGTGCTAGAGGGAAGGGTCCAATTTTGACTTTTCATATATGAAGGAATCTAGTTAAGATGACCACCCAGATGAATAGTGCTCAAAAATACAATTCCAACGATATATGGTATGCCAAAATATGACCGACAGATCTTCAGCAATCATTCCCAGAAAATCACGTTTTTTCGCGTGCATGTCGTACACACCGGCCCGGCCGGCCACCCAACCGGCCAGCCCAGCCAAGCCATCCAGCCCAGCCAAGCCAGCCAGCTCAGCCAAGCCAACCAGCCCAGCCAGCCCAACCAAGCCCAGCCTGGCCTGCCGCATGCTGTGCGCGGGCCAGCTGCAGGCTGTGCGTGGCCTGCCGCACGCTGTGTGCTGGCCTGCTGCACGCTGTGCCCCGCCCTGCCGCACAGTGTGCAGGCCCCAGTCGCACACCGTGCACACTGTGCCCGCACACCGTGCACACATGGCCCACACACCGTGCACACCTGGCCCGTACACCATGCACATGCACTGCACACCATGCACACATGGCCCGCACACCGCGCACATGGCCCGCACGCCATGCACATGGCCTGCACACCCATGCATTCGCGCACCCATGACATCACCCGCACCCCCGGCAAAACCTTCTCTCTCCTCTTGCTTTTCTAAAAACTACCTTTTTAGGCAAAATTTTCTCTCTCCTCTCGCTTTTTTGAAAACTGCCTTTTTCGACAAAATTTTCTCTCTTTTGCTTTTTCAAAAACTACCTTTTCTAGCAAAATTTTCTCTCTCCTCTCGATTTTCCCCAAAACTACCTTTTTCGATAAAATTTTCTCTCTCCTCTCGCTTTTTCGATAATTGCCTTTTTCAGTAAAACTTTCTCTCTCCTCCTGCTTTTCTAAAAATCACCTTTTTCCAAGCTAACATTTCTCGCTACTCCCCTTTTTTCTGAAAACCCCATTTTATCCACTGGACAGAAGCCCTCCCCACCCATTTTTGCCTTCAACCCCCCTTTTACCCATTGGACAAAAATCCTATTTCTTCACTTTAGGCAAGAGCCCCCCTTTCGTCCACTGGATAAAGGGATTCCCACTATCTTACTTGGTTAAAATAAACTATAAATACTCCCCCTCTTCCTTAGAAAAAACACACAGACACCTGAATCCCTTTCAAAGTGAAATTTTCCTCCCCTCCCCCCTCTTGATTTTCTTCTGATCTTCAGAGCGATCTTCATCAAGATCCAAAAACTCATTCGGATATTCGAAGTGTTCTTCAAGATCTTGAAGATTTTCAATCCAAAACCTTATTTAGATCCAGTTTTTAGCCAAAAATAGTATGTTCTTGAGCCACCTCCTTTGAGTGTTCTTGAGTGTTTTTTAGTGTTCTTGAGTGTTTTTTAGTGTTCTTGAGTGTTCTTGAGCATTCTTGAGCGTTCTTGAGATAGAAACCCCCCCTTTTTTTAGGTTCTTTGGGTCTACGAAGAGATCTTTGTTAAGATCTAAAATTCTGTTTAGATCTTTAAACTGTTCTTTGGGACTTTGGTGTTCTTCAATCCATTTTTAGGTCAGCTTGTTTTTTTTCAAAAATAACCTTTCCTAGCCAAACCTCTGTCCGAGTGACCCTGGAATCTTTTCAGGAATAGCCATTCCCAGCAGAAGCTCTGCCAGAGTGCCACCTCATCCCAAGCCCAGAAATAGCCTTTCCTAGCCGAACCTCTATCCGAGTGTCCCTGGAATCTTTCTATGAATAGCCATTCCTAGCAGAAGCTCTGCCAAAGTGCCACCTCAACCTAGCCCTCCCTTAGCCTATCCCCAGCGGAAGCTCTGTCGGAGTGCCACCTCATCCCAAGCCCAGAAATAACCTTCACTAGCCGAAGCTCTGTTCGAATCCAAATCTGGAAATAGTCTTACCTAGCCGAAGCTCTGTTCGAATCCAAATCTGAAAGCAATTGTTCCTAGCTGGAACTCTGTCCGGATACCATCACAATCAGCATCCTCAAGAAAGGAAGTTGGAGGTCAAGACCATCTTCCCCTAAGCCAGGAGAACACGAAAGACAATCCAAGCCGGTACCAATTAGGGGCCCACCCCTCTTGACCCAAAACTATGGTCAAATTCAGGTATAATCTCTCTCCCCATTCAAGCATAATGTAGACATCTAATAAGCCTTGTTTTAGTGTATATAATAGTTTGAATTCAATTAATGTATATATGTGATAACTTAGCCATATATGTGGAATAGTTATAATTATGAAAAATGTTCGTTCTCAAGCATCTAGTAAGAAGACCGGTTGAACCGGGTACATTAGTTGCTTAACACCTTCCCAAGTCTGTAACCTGACACTTATCCTAAATCTCTAGACCAGACCAAAATTTGGGCCCTTTTCTCAGGAATTAGGCCCACACTCAGGTCCTAGGCCTATAACCCTAGGTGGCGACTCCAAACCCCATTTGCATGATCCCAATCCCCGAATTGGACCATCATCAAAACCCTTGTCTCAAATGATGAATTTTACACCCTTTCGAAATAGGCCTCCACGTATCTCCAAGTGGTGATAAGGTGGTGCAGGGCCTGCAAGCAAATCACACGTGACGCGAGCCACCTCCCCCTCGCCATGAAGGTGAAGGGAGAGAGAGGACAAATGGCGAGGATCCATCTCTGGCCGCTACCCTCACAGTGGTGACTCCACTGGGGATTGATGTCAAGATTCCAATACTAGATGCTACTTTTAAATGCAATAACATTTTCCACCACATTTTTTTGAAAATGTGTTTGGCTGACCCCATGTTTGTAATTGTATTCGCTAACCGCATCATGCATAGTGCTCTAAGTGAAATCGTTTGGCGAGGGACTCCCTGCCATGCTTGCACCCTCGGAGAGGTCAGTGCATGTCATGGAGAGTACTCTGAGAGAAAATGATACCCGCTTCCTGTACAAGAATGAAAGATATCATCAAACGACGAGGATGTTGTATTTGTGCCAGCACCCTCGGGGAGGTCCGTGCACTTTATAACATTCTAAGATCGAATGCATCATCAAACGATGAGGATGTTTGTATTTGTGCCAGCACCCTCAGGGAGGTCCGAGCACTTTATGGCATTTTGAGATCTAATGATGGTTACTCTACATTACACTTTTGCACACAATCACTCACGGTTCCACCACCCTGTGGCCAATTGCTTATCCTCGTGTGTAGTCACGAGTAATGGGAAAGGAAGTCACCACCTTGATCTCGTACCTACAGGTATATCAATAGGATCACGTACCTTGCATATATAGATCCTATGAAGAAAGCCTTATCGGTCCTATTGCATCCACCACATGCTCGCATCATGTAGAAAATAGATGAAGAAGCTAGGAGCGCCATAAGCTAATTGTAGAACTTGTTTGCGGTCTGGAAAAGGAATGTTCCTACACTATATTCCCGTAGTAAAGAATTGCTTTCCTAAAGTGGGTTTCAGATAAAATGTGTCCCTCCTCCTTAAGGAAAAAGTCCAGATACATGACTCAGGGGCAATCCCGCCAGAGCCATGTCAAGTCCCAAGAAGTCCCAAGAAAATTAGGAGGAAGGAGACCAAGCGAGATAAAGAGCAAGGAAAGCATGACTTTATTACATGGAATGTCTTATGGGAATACTCTCAACGAGCCATTTGTATGAATCTCCCGCTTATGACATTGGGTGGACCAGGGGCATCAAACCCTATCCACCCTCTATCATTAAGCGGACTAACTTTGGATGGATCATTGGTTGGTAATCTAGTGAATGTGTGAACAAGGGGTTGGGAATTCAAGAATCCTAAAATAAATCACTTTTGGTTCAGGCACAATTCCACATCTCATGTATTCACCGCAGTCTCTTTGGATGCATCAGGTTGATCAGTTGACTCGCCTAAATCCAGAATCACCTCTGTCATCTCTTCAAGATTGTCTACTACCAAGTGATTACAGCCCAGTAACCATGGATCCACCCGACATGGAAACACCCGAACAGGCCTGGGTCCATCTCGTGGAGACCTTACAGACAGAAATGGCTGAAGTCAAAAGAGGGATAGCTCAGATACTATATACAGTTCAGAACCCTCCCAGAGCTGAGCCTGCACTGGCAACGGGAGATGTGGACCAGAATGGAGCTACAAGTCATCGTGGGAATTCTTCCTGAGTTGACTCAAGGAAACCAGAGCATGTCCAACCAACCGATCAGAGAGGATCTTCACCAACCCATTCCAATGGTCAACAAGGGGCCTATTCTAGGGTCCTTCCTCCTAGGGTAGTGATCGAAGATGAAGAAGAGGAATTTGCAGCACACGTCCTGTCACACCCCGTTCACACTGAACCGGGCCAGTGACCGAGTTAACTCCGGTTAACCCAAATCTGCCAGGATCATCAGATACTGTATTCCACCACAGCATACGCACAACTAATATAAGTTCATCAGATCAGCGGAAGACTAAGTTTTACCTGTGAATAATCCCATAATACTTGATACCCGGATAGTGATACAATAATTATATACATGTGGGCCCGAAGGCATGATATATACACAAAAAGAATAAAATTCAAATATCAAGTACATAAGGAAATCCACCAAAACAATCAGAGTACACAAATCGGCACGGTATCAAGGCTAGAGCTCAGCTCGGCATCAAGGGTCGTGCCCACCAAAACATCAGAGTAGACGAGCTCAGCTCGGCCTCAAAGTGGAGCTCAGCACGGCCACAAAGGTGGAGCTCAGCTCGGCCTCAGAACTGCTGTCCCGCAGCACAGCTCTCACACGAGCAGTCAGTGCCGTGCTCTAACTCCTCAGGGGTCCACCAGTCCTCTTCAGGAAACTCGACTGTGGGACCCACCCCATACTCCTCAGATGTATGACCTGTAAAATCATCTAAAAATGGATGTACACGTGGGATGAGCTCACTAGCTCAGTAAGTAGAAAGATGGACCACACAGCAGTCCACACATCACAACACATCATATGCACTACATGCCATGCTATACATTTTAAATCACATCCACCTAAGCATCATTACTAAGTCCTTGGTTTTAGTGCTACTACAACCACAGTACGCGTATACTCTGGGTACGAGCCGTGAACTCCCTCCCGCGATACGCCCATAGGGCTGTCGGAGAAGGCCCATCGTGAGTACTCGGAAAAGTAAAGACAATACCGTCCACCGGCTCTCAACAGAAATGTAAATGACTGAAAATAAAGGTGCTGACTCCAGCAATTTAAAAGCAGTACGATTGGCCCTCTTGAATGTACCACTGGGGTTGCCGGCTGTCCTACATGACCCGCCGGGCGTTATGTCTAACCGCCACAGTGACCCGACGACCGCGACCACTGCTTCCCCCTAAATGATAACCCAACACCTTAACCCCTATTGGGAAGGGTCATAGCACGGGATGGTGAGAATCCTAATACCGCATGCTCCTATATGACAATAGTACGATTGCATAGTGCCTCCGTGTCCCATTCCACGGGCCACCAATGCACTCGTCTACAAGCCGACTACGGCATCTAGTCTATCAATGCAACATGCACAATGATGTCCACATTCAACATATAAGCATCTCATTCAATTGGCAATCGGAAAGTAAACATAACACATATGCACATCAATGTGTGGAATGAATAGTCTACATAGCATATTCATGATGGCATGACTAGACTAGATATAATTAAATGAATTCCAAACAATGCCTTGAAACAAGGCCAAATGTCCTCTCCCCACTTACTTGTAGCGTACGAGGATTCCCGTTAGGTACGGGTGAGATCCGGTGCAAATCGGGTAGGATTTGGTGAACCTAACATAATTGAGCGAGGTTAGTACTTCACCATTTTAGGATCAAAATTAATACGATCCGATGATAGAATCATGTTTAGAACGTTAAAAGAAGGTCACACGTCCGATTTGGATTTGATCGGACATAAGGATCACCTTCGGGGCCACACGGGTGGGTCAGACAGGTGGGTAGTCTGGCCCACAGGTCCTACCCACCGGTTGGGACCGGCGGGTAGGGGCCCGCCGGTTGGACCCGCAGGTTGGGCCCGAAGGCCCCCCTGCCTTCTCAGGTGGGTACCCACAGGCGGGTAGGGGCCCACCGGTTGTACCCACCGGTCTTGGCGGGAAACACCCTGTTTCTTCCCAACTTTCTCCATTCCTTGGGGATTCAAATGGGGCTTTTCCCCACCCATTCTTCACACCTTCAAGGTCCTATAGGATGGTTCTAACCTAGATCTATGTTAGATTCAAGTGATGGGAAACCATCTTACCTTCTTTGCTCAAGAACAACCTCAAACCCTCCAAATCACTTCAAACTCACAATGATTCTTCCACCTTGTCAATATCTCTTCAAATCCTTCAAGATCAACACATAAGTCATCTATTAAACCTTAGATCCATCATTTCAAAGGGGATCTACAAGATCTCAAGAAACCATACTCGAATCAAGGGTTTAAATCTTGGATATTGTGAATGTTCACAAAACCCAACTTTGCTTACCTCTAACTGTAGATCTAGAGTTGAAGATCACTCTCCCGGTGCCGGAATGGGAAGTTCAAGCTTTGGCACCGCTGAAATCCTTCCCTTCTTCCTCTTCCTTCTCTTCCCTTCTTCTCCCCTTTCTTTTCTCTCTTCTTTACTATTCTCACCAACGTACGGGGGTCATAAATGGAAAGAAAATGAAGTCATAAAGCTATATATATAATTTCTAAATAAGTGAATAGTGCACATGGATGGGTCACTCAGGTGGGTGGGTGTCACACCCCGTTCAAACAGAACCGGAGCGGTGACCAAGTTAACACCGATTAACCCAAACCCGCCAGGATCATCAGATACTGTATTCCACCACAGCATACACACACTAACATAAGTTCATCAGATCAGCGGAAGACTAAGTTTTACCTGTGAATAAATCCCATATACTTGATACCCGAATTGTGATACAATAATTATATACATGTGGGCCCGAAGGCAAGATAATTACACAATAAAAGTATAATTCATATATCAAGTATATACAGGAAATCATCAAAACAATCAGAGTGCACAGATCGGCTCGGTTTCAAGCTGGAGCTCAGCTCGGCATCAAGGGTTGAGCCCAGCTCAGCATCGCATAGAAGATCTCAGCTCGGCCTCAGAAGTGGAGCTTAGCACGGCCTCAAAGGTGGAGCTCAGCTCGGCCTAAGAACTGCTGTCCCGCAGCATAGCTCTCGCACGAGCAGTCAGCGTCGTGCTCTAACTCCTCCGGGGTCCACCAGTCCTCTTCAGGAAACTCGACTGTGGGACCCACCCCATGCTCCTCAGAAGTATGACCTACAAAATCATCTAAAAAGGGCCGTATACGTGGGATGAGCTCACAAGCTCAGTAAGTAGAAATATGGACCACACAGCAGTCCACACATCACAACACATCATATGCACTACATGCCATGCTATACATTTTAAATCACATCCACCTAAGCAACATTACTAAGTCCTCAGTTTTAGTGCTACTACAACCACAGTGCGCGTATACTTCGGGTACGAGCCGCGAACTCCCTCCCGCGATAGGCCCATAGGGCTGTCGGAGAAGGCCCACCGTGAGTACTCGAAAAAGTAAAGACAATGCCATCCACCAGCTCTCAACAGAAATGTAAATGACTGAAAATAAAGGTGCTGACTCCAGCAATTTAAAAGCAGTACGATTGGCCCTCTTGAATGTACCACCGGGATTGCCGGCTGTCCTACGTGACCCGTCGGGCGTTATGTCTAACCGCCACAGTGACCCGACGACCGTGACCACTGCTTCCCCCCAAATGATAACCCAACACCTCAACCCCTATTGGGAAGGGTCGTAGCACGGGATGGTGAAAATCCTAATACCGCATGCTCCTATATGACAATAGTACGATTGCATAGTGCCTCCGTGTCCCATTCCACGGGCCACCAATGCACTCGTCTCTAAGCCGACTACGGCATCTAGTCTATCAATGCAACATGCACAATGATGTCCACATTCAACATATAAACATCTCATTCAATTGGCATTTGGAAAGTAAACATAGCACATATGCACATCAATGTGTGGGATGACTAGACTACATAGCATATTCATGATGGCATGACTAGTCTAGATACAATTTAATGAATGCCAAACAAGCCTTAAAATAAGGCCAAACGTCCTCTCCCCACTTACCTGTAGCGTACAAGGATTCCCGTTCGGTACGGGTGAGATCCGGTGCGAATCGGGTAGGATTTGGTGAACCTAACATAATTGAGCGGGGTTAGTACTTCACCATTTTAGGATTAAAATTAACAAAATCGTGTTTAGAACATCAAAAGAAGGTCACACGTCCGATTTGGGTCCAATCGGACGTAAGGATCACCCTCGGGGCCACACGGGTGGGTCAGACAGGTGGGCAGTCTGGCCCACCGGTCCTACCCACCGGTTGGGACCGGCGGGTAGGGGCCCGCCGGTATGGCCTACCGGTTCCACCTGCCGGTTGGGCCAGGGGCCCCTGCTAGGACCGTCGGGTAGGATGGCCCGCCGGTTGGCCCACCAGTTGGGCCCGCCGATTGGGCCCGATGGCCCCCCTGCCTTCTCAGGTGGGTGCCCACAGGCGGGTAGGGGCCCACCGGTTGCACCCACCAGTCTTGGCGGGAAACACCCTGTTTCTTCCCCATTTTCTCCATTCTTTGGAGAATCAAATGGGGGCTTTTCCCATCCATTCTTCACACCTTCAAGGTCTTATAGGATAGTTCTAACCTAGATCTAGGTTAGATTCAAGTGATGGGAACCCATCTTACTTTCTTTGCTCAAGAACCACCTCAAACCCTCCAAATCACTTCAGACCCACAATGCTTCTTCCACCTTGTCAATATCTCTTCAAATCCTTCAAGATCAACACATAAACCATCTATTAAACCTTAGATTCATTATTTCAAAGGGGATTTACAAGATCTCTAGAAACCATACTCGAATCAAGGGTTTAAAGCTTGGGTATGGTGAATGTTCACAAAACCCAACTTTGCATACCTCTAACTGTTAATCTAGAGTTGAAGATCACTCTCCCGGCGCCGAAATGGGAAGATCGAGGTTCGGCGCCGCTGAAATCCCTCTTTTCTCCCTCTTCCTTCTCTTCCCTTCTTCTTCCCTTTCTTTTCTCTCTCCTCTTTACTATCCTCACCAACGTACGGGTGACATAAATGGAAAGAAAAGAAAAACATAAAGCTATAGATACAATTCCTAATTAAGTGAATAGTGCACATGGATGGGTCACTCAGGTGGGTGGGTGCACCCACCTGTCCGCCCACCTGAGGGTCAAAACTTGGGATTTTGACTGAGTTCGGGCCTCGGCACGAACCCCACCCCTGGCATACGGTGTAGCATACGTATATATCTTAAAATACGGCTATAATACCTGCTTTATCCGTACATGGCCTCATGGTAGGTGCATGTACACGGCTTGGGCACTCCCGTCTCTTCTGGCACTGGCTCGGACTTGTCAGGCCAGCCGGTGTTTAAGGTCACCCGTGCCATCATAGCCCATAAGGAACCCGCTCTAATTTCCTCTGGCTCGGTTCCTGCATGGTTAAATCGGTTCAACCGCGAAATTAGACCGGGTTTAAAAAGTAGGGTATTACAGTAACCACCCATGCAAGACCAACCCTAGGACAGCAAGTTGTCTTGACCACCAGAAACAGGCCACTAGAAGCAGCCTGAGCATGAATCTGGTGCCTATTTCTGGTGGCTCCACAAGCTGTTGTCGAGGTTTTAATGCCCGTGGGTCCCACCAGTTGCATCGTAAATGGTTCTGGATGATCCCAAATCATCCTCCACACCTTCTTCTTGATGTGAACACCTTATGGCCCTAAACATGCGGGTCCTCGTGCCCCAAAACTCATTTTAACCCAATTGGTTCAAAAGAGGCCCAAACCAAACAGACCCTTGGGCCCAACTTAAGTTATAAATTGGGAAATGAGGATATTAATCCTCATTTCCCTTGTGCCCAACGTAGGAGAGGAGTGAAAGAGGAGAGGAAGGAAGAAGAAGAGGAAGAAGGAGGGGATTGAAGGCTTACCTCGATGGCGGCTGCCACCTTGTTGCCGGAATCACTGCCAGAGGTGTGTAAAATCCCATGCCACTCTCTCTCTCTTCATTTTGATCTAGAAAAAGCTAGGTAAGGATGGTATCTTGGTGTACACACCATGTCAGGATTGTTGGATGGGTGTTCTACCCTCCCAGTGTTGTTGCCGAGCTCGAACCAAGCCTGGTGAGCTCCGGTAACATGTAATGCCAAAAGACCAACTAGGGTTTTGATGTTCGATCAACATGTCTCCCAAATGGCTCAGTGGAAATGGAATTTTCCTGGCTTAGAATGATGTTAGGGACATCCCCTACAAACTCCACGAAACAAATCTTGATAATCAGGCCCGAGCCGAAAAGCCCCAAATTGTTGGACTACCCTGTACCTCCTCCAAAAATAGTCCACCGGATCCACTGGGTCTATTTCTGGTGGTATATTTCCGATGGACTTGGAGCCATATGTGCTCTTTGTCACCTCCAGTAGAAATAGGTTTGATATTTCTGGTGGAAATGCCGTATTTTCGGTGGTTGTTTCCGGTGACAGTACTGTCACTTAGGGACAGTGCCTGTACATTTTGGGGGGTGATGTGTGTGGGTCCCTTCTAATGTTTTCGATACATATTGATGTACAATTCCCTTGTGTCTAGGACAGTGATGCGCTTGTGCCCTGAAGCCAGAATTGAATTGATCGATCGCTGGCCATACTTGAACCCGAACATGACCGATCGTAAAATTGGTGAGGGATGGACTGTGTTTATTTTTTTTTTCTATTTATTAATTATTTAATTTATCACATGCTTAGAATTATATGTTTAATTGAAATTTTCATTTTATGATCATGATATGAATTGTATGGAAATGTATGACGGGATCCAATGTGGCCAAGGTGGTACCGGTACCGTGATCTCTATGTGTTTGGATGGGTGTGTGTGTGAGACGAAATCTGACATGGCTGAGGTGGTACCAGTGCTGTGATTTCCATATGCATGTTGCATTCATACATTGATTATATGCATTAGAGTTAGTTGTAGTCGAGGGTTACATTTGGAAATTAATACGCTTCATGGCCGAGGTCTTGCCAGTGTTGCGTAGTCTATACTCGACCGCTATTTGCATGCTAGATTAGGTAAACAGTCTCAGTTTACACTTTGTGGCCAAGGTCTCACTAGTATTGTGTACCCTGGGACTACATTTGGAAATGGATATGCTTCGTGATCGAGGTCTTGCCGGTGTTGCGTAGTCCATACTCGACTGCTATTTGCATACTAGATTAGGTAAATGGTCTCAGATTACACTTTGTGGCCAAGGTCTCTCTGGTATCCTATACCTGAGACTGTATTTGGAGATGGGTTACACTTTGTGGCCGAGGTCTCTTTGGTATCATGTAATCCATACTAATTGTATTATTATGAAGGCATGTAGTATATATGTGGTTAGGTATCACTCCCTATGCTATGCACCCTTGCTAATCGGGGTTGAGGTGTTGGATAACCCATTGTGGTATGTTTGATGAGCCTTCCCGAAGTGCCACTCCCACGGTACGATGTGATTGTTGTCGGAGGTGGGAACCTGTCCGGCGTGGCTGATGTGTTACAAGTGTCGTGACTGCTAGGAGGGGGTTATCAGGGGTTTGCTGGGTGACCTATGGATGCTTATAGGGACCGGCAAGCTTCTAATCACTGCTAGGGTTTGTATCGCTGCGTAGTCGATGTCATTTTCGAGATGAGGGATACAACCTAATGCGCCGTAGTAGCATTTACCAGACTTAGTTTGTATTATTAGGTGGATAATAAATAAATGAACTGCATCACGAGCATCATGGACTATGTGTTTAATTTTCGTAATTATGCATCATAAATATTGCTACTATTGACTTGTTTGGATGTGCTTGACCCCACCCCTCACTGAGTGAGTTGGAAAGCTCACCCCACGTATACACCCCTTTTTAGATGATGATGCAGGTACTGTGGTGCCAATGGCGGGTGACCCAGTATCTTCTAGGTCGGAGTATGGTGTGAGTGACTGGTGGATGCCAGAAGCAAAGGAGCACGATTAGGACTATGCTTACGATCACTGTGCTTACGCCGCACCGTGAGATTGTACATCATCTTTCGATACTTTTGGATATAGTTGTGGATTGTATATTTTCTTGAGATTATATTATATGCCATGGATGAATGTAACAGAATAACTCGGTTATTGCTATTATATTACCATTAGATGTTTTCCCATTTTATTTATAATTCTGCTACTATACTATGATTCCGCTGCTTATGTTGGTTTGTGTTTTGAGATTGTGAAAATGTTAAGGTACTGCTATCAGAGATCCTAGTAGGTTTGTAAGATAGGTACGTGTCTTACTCACACCACCGATATTCGTAATGGTAAGTTGGGTTTGCCGAGAGTGGTTTGTGACAGCTATAGTATCAGAGCGTGATGCTTTGCCTTAACTCACAATCTCAGCCAAACCATGATTTTGGAGAAACCAGGATTAAATAAGATCTCAAGACAACAATAATAGAAATTGTACAATTAAGAGACAAGCATAGGTGTTAAAGTCGTTTCATTATAATAAAGAACTTGAATACATAGTTTACACTTTTTATAAAATTAAAGTATGAAAAGCAGGAAATCCGAACTAGCCTATGTCTAGGAAATTAAACAATTGAAGCAAATGACATAATGTAAAAGTTCAACTAAACCTAAAAACATCATATTCAAATAAAAACAGGAAAATGGAAATCCTAAAGGCTATAGTGGAAAATGTGCCACTACTCTTGCTGCTACTGCTGCTGATTCTTTTCTTGGCCCTAAGCCTGGTTTGGACCATGCGTTCTTGGAGGAGGCACCCGAATACCGAGATGGAAGACCATCACTTGCATCTGTGCCTCTAGAGAGGTCACTCTATTGTCCATAAGATAATAGGTCCTGTCCATGCTCTCGAGGCGGCCATCTATGCTCCTCATCAGTGACTTAATGGTGTCCAGACGGGCCATAACATCATTGAGACCATAAGGTCTCGCACCCTTGGTGATCTGAGATGTAGAAGCCGCCATAGAACCCATAGTCTGGGGATCTGGTGATGGAGCCCTACCAACCCCAGCAGCTTCTCCTCCTGCACCAAAATCACTGGCACCGCCACCTTGTACCTCCATAAGCTGCTGACCCTCTTCTAGGATAGGTGTCATCGCCCTCAGATCTATGGTCATCTTCCTCAGCGAGTCTTGGTTGAAGTCTGTGACCTTTTCACCCAAGTGTGCCTCACACTCTAAGTCGACCCCAAAGCAGCAGAAGATGTCAGTCAATATCCTCCCGTAGCATAGGTTCCCTACTCGATGATCCTGCCCCTCAGACTGAATTACCATGGTCCACATTAGGAGGTCAAGCAGACGTATCTGCACCCCCATGTACACGCAGTATGTCACATAGGCTTGAAGGGCAGATACCTTGTTATAATGTCCATAAGTGGGGAAGACATTTAGTTAAATCACATGGCAGACAACCTTTGGAGTAGCAAAATAGTTGACTAAGCGGTTCCAGCCCTCGGCTTCCTTAGTCAACATGTCATTGATCTCCTGAAAGGTATCGGGACTTTGAAACTCATATGCCGAAGTCTGAGGTGGGAAGTACACTAGGTCACCGGCATTGCTAAGCATCAAAATATTAGCCAACTACCCCATATCGAAGGAGATCTCCACCCCCTTCACATAGGAGGTGATCCGCATCTCTTCAGTGCCCTGGTTCACGCATTCCATGTTGAAGTAGAATAGCTTGACCAATATGGGGTAGTAGTATCTGTTGGGTTTTAGGATGCGGTAACACCTGATCTCCTTAAACCGTTAATGAAGGCGGAATGCACAAAAGTCATTGGTCCTCACATAGACTCTTGGATCGACATTATGGCACTCAAAGTACTCCCAATGGTCTCACTCAACCATAGAGCAAAATAGGATTAGGTTGAACTACTCAGCGGCATCTTGCTCCTCTTGTATAAGAGCATGACGGGTATGTACACGGCATCTAGACATTGTTCCAAGATGATTCCTAAGGATTTGGAATGGAAAACCTAGTTAAAAGGTTAAATGCAAAACTCACAGAGAAGAAAAAAAAACTAGGTTACAGAGAGAGAAAACATACATTGGATGCAAATGCGGCTCCAATCGATCGAGAAATAGCTCAAGGAAGGTAGGGAATGGGTAGCAAAAGACTCCTTGGCCATTTCCACACCTTCCTCACAAGAGTAAATAGGGTTTTACGTGAATAAGCCAAGACCCGAGCCTATTTAAAGACGATTTGGTGTCATCGGAAACAAGCCACTGGAAACATTGGGCATGCTTCTGGTGCCTGTTTCCAATGAAAAGAAAAGTTGAAATTTGGCCTCTATTTAATTCAACGAAAATACCACTTATATTTTCGGTGGATTAAACCATATTTCTGGTGATTTGACCCTATGTTTTTGGTGGACTCTTTTGGAAAATAAATCATTTTATTTTTCAAATCGAAGGTTTTATTTCAATTCCTTTAATGGTGTCTCTTTGGGATACGTGCGTGATCAGATTTTGATATGTGTGGATCCCACTTATGCATGCCCTACCCTAATTTTTTCAATTGCATACGTGTGGGACCCACTGTGTATGCGTGTGTTCCAATTACATGCACCCTTGTTTATACATGTGTACTAATCAGATTCCTTCACAGGAATCATGTCACGCTGGAACTCCCAATCCCGATCCCAATCACGCCCGTCACCTCTCGCTTCCCCAATATGGAATCGGGGTAGACCCCTTAATACACCACTGGTCCTGCCTGTACTTATGGCCCAGGATGTAGCATCCATCATGAATAATATGATGCGGGAAGTGGAAGAAAGACAAAATCAGTTTATGGCTGGGATCGATAATAGAATCCAAGCGGCAGTGGAAGCCCGCAATGCACCGCTCGCACCTCCTACTCCATCGGCACCTATTCCAATACCTGCTGGATCGGCTACCCTTAAAACATCTGGTGGGGCATAAGTGCATGGGCATATACAAGACCCGATGCCAGAACAAGCTCAAGCCCATGTAGAGGGCTAGACAGATTTGACTAAAATGATAGAAAAGTTTCAACGACTTAGGCCCCCATGTTTCTCCAAGGTGGGGCAAGACCCATTGTATCCATCAAGATGAATTGGTGGAATGGAGAAGGTTTTTAGACTGATGGGCTGCACCGAGGAGAAAAAAATTTGTGTGCAGGCTATAGTTATAGAATGAAGCAGATGATTGGTGGAGTGCCACCGAACCTATTCTAAGGGCTAGTAACCCAAACCCCACTTGGGCAGACTTCAAAGGGGCCTTCTTAGAACTATTTTTTAGAAAGCTTCTGGGATAGGAGAGAGAGTGAGTTCTCTCAGTTGATTCAAGGTCCTCGGTCGGTGCTCGAGTATTAACAACACTTCGAGGAGCTATTCCATTTTGCTCCTGAGCATCTGAGAGGTGATAGAGCTAAGGCAAAGAAGTTTGAGAAAGGGTTGAGGCCAGGTATTGGGTCAACCATTGTGGGGTTGAAACTGTAAACCTATGCTGAGGTGGTCCAAGTGGCCAAATCTATTGAGGAGGATCGGCATAGGGATAACTACACTGCTCAGCAAGGGATGGGAAAGAGGCCAATGGGGTTTACTGATTCTAAGGGAGGCAGCAAACTTTTTTGGGTGCCCTACACTAACCCAACTCCAGTGCAATTTAGGATCCCGATGCTAGTTAGCCTTCCCAACCCTCCTGATCTAGTGTTGTATCTTAGTCTTCGGGATTGGGCTTGAGATGTTTTAATTGTGATCAGCCGAGCCACATGGTGAGGGCATGCCCCCACCAAAGGCCAGGCAATGCACCCTACACTATGCCACCTAGGCCCCAGCAGACATATTCAGCCCCTAGTCCAGCACTGCCCCTACAGGGCCAGAGACCATAGGGGAGAGTGTTTGCTATGATTGCAAAAGATGCTGAGGTTGCCCCCGGTGTGGTGACAGGTACCTTGTTTATATCATTATTGCCTGAACATGTGTTATTTGACTCAGGAGCCTCGCATTCTTTCGTGTCACCAGCATTTGCGAAAAAGATGAGAATTCCACTAAGGGACTAACTGAATGTTTGGCTGTGAGCACACCTATAGGAAGTGTGGTGGGTTTGAACTATGTTTATGAGCTTTGTCCAATGACCATAGGTGACCATGAGTTGAATGCTCACTTGATCGAGTTGGATATGAACAACTTTAACATGATTTTAGGAATGGACTGGTTGTCCACATATAGAGCCAGTGTGCTATGTGCAGAGAAGGCTATCATTTTCAGACCTCGTGACGATGATGATTTTTTGTTCCAAGGGGATAAGCCCACAAGAAAGTTATCATATCCGCACTCCAGATGAAGAAGCTACTAGATAAGGGATGTCAAGGCTACTTAGCATCTGTGTTGGATACTGAGATAGAGATTAGGCCATTGAACAAGCTGGATGTGGTGAGGGAATTTCCTGATGTATTCCTAGATGACTTGATAGGTTTGCCCCCGGACTGAGAGACAAAATTTGCTATAGACTTACTCCCCGATTCGGCACCAGTGTCAAAGGCCCCTTACCGTATGGCTCCCACAGAGTTGAATGAATTGCAAGTGCAACTTTAAGACCTTCAGAAGAAGGGACTTATTAGACCTAGTGTGTCTCCATGGGGAGCAACGGTGTTGTTTGTCAAGAAGAAAGATGGAAGTATGAGATTGTGCATTGATTACCGGGAGCTTAACAAACTAACCATCAAGAACTGGTATCCTTTGCCAAGGATAGATGATTTATTTGATCAATTGTAGGGTGCCAAGGTGTTCTCCAAGATCGAACTTAGATCGGGCTACCACCAGCTCAGGATCAAGGATAGTGATGTTAATAAGATAGCCTTCAGATCAAGGTATGGACATTATGAGTTCTTGGTAATGTCATTTGGGTTAACCAATGCACCGGCTGCATTTATGGATTTGATGAACCAGGTATTCCAGGATGTCTTAGACAAGTTTGTGATAGTATTCATTCATGACATTTTGTTCTACTCCATGAATGCAGAGGAACATGTTGTTCACCTGAGGTTGGTACTGGAACGGCTAAGAGAAAAGCAACTCTATGCCAAATTCAACAAGTGCGAGTTTTGGTTGTCACAGGTGGCATTCCTAGGCCACATTGTTTCAGCCAAGGGTATAGAGGATGACCCAGGCAAGGTGAAGGTAGTACCAGAATGGAAGAATCCCAAGATATACATAGTTTTCTAGGATTTGTCGGATACTACAGGAGGTTTATCGAGAACTTCTCTCGCATTGCTACCCCGATGACCCGATTCACGGAAGGGTGTAAAATTTGAGTGGTCTAATTCTTATGAAAAAAGCTTCAAAGGGTTAAGGTAAAGGTTGGTATCAGCTCCAGTTCTGACTATTTCGACCGGTACAGGTGGTATGGTTGTGTATAGTGATGCCTCCAAGCTAGGATTGGGTTATGTATTGATGCAGCACGGGAAAGTCATTGCCTATGCATCCCGTCAGTTGAAGGATTATGAGAAAACTACCCCACCCATGATTTAGAGTTGCCAGCTGTGATTTTTGCATTGAAAATCTAGAGACACTACCTATACGGTGAGAAGAGTGAGATCTTCAATGACCATAAGAGCCTCAAGTACTTCTTCACCTAGAAAGAGCTCAACATGAGGTAGAGGCATTGGTTGTAGCTAATGAAGGATTATGATTGTACTATCCACTATCACCCAGGAAAGGCCAATGTGGTAGCTGATGCACTTAGTTGAAAATCCTAGTCATTGACTCTGGCATCATTGACCACCAATGAGTATCTCCCAGATGAGGCCAGGAAGCTAGACTTGGAGCTATTAGTAGAGGGTGTCACCTTGTCACTATCGGCATTGGTGGTACAACCTAGTCTGGTGGATAGAATCACTGCAGCTCAGGTTACTAATGTAGAGCTGCAGAAGCTAATAGCAGAGTGCCAGGACCAAATTTCTCGGTGACTGAAAGCGGGATCCTCAAGTTCAAAGGGAGGTTGTGTGTGCCCAGTGATGGTGATTTATAAGACACAATTTTGAGAGAAGCACATAGCTCTCCATACTCCATTCACCCCGGCAGCACTAAAATGTATAAGGACCTCA